>NW_019473957.1:0-1824 GCF_002814215.2 Seriola lalandi dorsalis | reverse complement strand
ATATATATATATATATATATATATATATGATATAAAATTATCTGACAATTGTATGATACATTTAAGGTCTCCACACATTTTCATCTACTGCCTCCCTTTGTTCCTGCTTGAACGTGTAGCTTTCCTGACTATCAGTAGCTCACAGTTGTTCCACTGTGGTGATATGATTGAATCAGACAATTAAAATACTTATAAATATTTATATATTTATTTTATCTATTTACAGCTAGAATTTAGTCAAAAAGTCTCCCACATTGATTTTTTAAATCACTGATGTTTTTGTTGAGCTGACAACATGTTTTCAGGTCCTCACACATCGGTGCAAAATATGATTACAGTTCTAAAAAGTTTTCTCTTTAACCAGTACTTCAAGATCAGCAGCAGAAAACTCTTCCATGTATTTTTGCAAAAGTGTTGCTATGCAGCATCAGATTGGATAAATTTAAGGATAGGTTCAATACTTTTCTTAAAACAATAGCCAGGTGTGCTTATGAAGATTTAAACAGGTCTTGCTTTCCGTAATCATTCTCCTGTATATACTAGTTATTAAAAGATCCTTCATAATGTGCCTCCATTGTAAAACATGGGGTTTAAAATTCACACTCATTGTTCTGTGCAAAGAGATCAGTGGAGTGAAACCTGTTTGAATATTCATATGAGCTCTTTACTGTTACTGTAAAACAGACTTAAAGCAAATCTGATAAACTGCAGCTGGGTTAATTTGCATCTGTAGTTTTAACCTGCGAGATAGAAAAAAATTGCACTAACCCAAAGTTTTGTATCCGTGACAGTGACTTGCAGTAGGCCCAGTAAATATCTCCTCATGTGACATCTAGACACCTAGACCATGTAACTGTGGCGTCCCCAGTTTTAATCTGACAGGAGACCTTTGTCACATGCTATTCCCTTATCTGCCGTACCCTTTTCCTTCCCGCTAGCTTTTAACTTTAAAAACCTTGACATAATGGCTGGGTTGAGAAGCAAAGCTACACAGGTATGCTTTACTTTTTTAAAATTTTTTTTATTATTTTTAGTACACTACTAGTCGCTCATGGTTTTTCCTGCTTAAGGATTTCTTTAGGTCGAAGCGTTACCTTCAGATATGATTAATTTGTTTGACTATATTACATCATATGAGAAATCTTATGTCTATGTTCAGTTCTTACTGATTTAATTTGCACTCCTACAGAGGTGTTAAGCAGGTGTCAGAGCGGAGCCAGTACACCTCAGCCGGTAGGCCCAAATTTAATAACAGAGTGAGCAGCAGCAGTGAAAAGACAGTTGAGAGTCAGTAACTGGAGTGACAGGTGTCACTGTGAAAGTGTTGCCAACTGCTATTACTTGATCCCAATCATTAACACTTTTGATTAAACACCTTCTCATTTGTCATTCTTTAAAATCAAATTGCTGTTTTATTTTGTAATGTCCTTTCTTGTTTGTTATCGTTTTAATTTGACTTCCTGTTCTTGTTTTTTTTTCCAACCTGTCTGATTGCTTGCCCCGCCCCAGTTAGTTTCAGCTGTGTCCTGCGGTCTTCCCTTCACCAGGTCGTATCAGACGAACTTTGTCAGTTAATGTGATGCTTCCTGCTTCAGATTGTATTTCCTACTGCTACTTCGGTTTGGATTTTCTAGTTTTGTTCCTGTGTTTGGGCCTCCGTGCTTCCTGATGTTTCTTGGGGTTTCCTCCAAGTGCTTCTGCCAGCTTGTAAGTCTTGGACATTTTAGTTATTTAAGTATTTTCATTTCACCTATCAGCCTGTGTCTGTGTTTGGGTCCTGAAAACCTCAATTGATACACATATTATTTTTTGTGTTTTTTTTTT
>NW_019473956.1:0-1824 GCF_002814215.2 Seriola lalandi dorsalis | reverse complement strand
CGTCAGACTTCTCTTCCCTGTTTCTACTGAAGATGCAAATCTCTAAAGAAAAAAAGGGGCACCATAGTTTTTAGCAAATGTTACTTAAACTGTAGTAAAAGTCTTTTTATTGATAGGGCCATTTTCATCTGTAAATTTGGTGTGCTAGAGTATTTACAGCAGCAGGACAGTGTACATGGGACTGATTCAAACTAGTGATCATGTTCATGGTAAGGAAGGAGTGTGTGGCTCATTCATAGTTTTTGTACAATAGCAGCTGCATGATTTAAAAAATACATACAGTGTCTATATATAATATATATCACCAGACACATCCGTTAAAAAACAAGCACATGCTTAATGTTACAGCCAACCATAATTCAACCAAATTCTAAGACCAATGAAAACAGTAACCGTTGACTCTTCGACCTCCTAAAGATAATGGCTGTTAGTCCCTGCCACACTCTGTGACGTAAACTGTCTGACCGTTTTTTGTTTCCTGTGCAGCATTAGTAACTGGAACAAAAGTGGGTGTTTTTGGCCCAGCTGAATTCTGGGAATTTCGAGGTTGTTGTCTGAGGGTCTCAGCAGTTCTGTACTCCCCTTTGGCAGAACTTCATAAGAGGACTCATGCAGCTCAAATATTTCGGCTTCAAATGATCTAGAAAAACACATTCCCACTGGGTGGTTAAAAGTGGGCGTGTACTCTATGTGCACTTGTGAAGGATGGGGTTGTGTGTCAATGTGTGTGTTTGTGAACTGTTCTCTGTTAAGACTCTATTTGTCTATAACTTAACCGCTGATTTCAGATGCTCTTCCAAAAGATTTATCTGTTATGCTGTGATTATTTTGTTGATTAAGTGAACCCAAACAAGCTCTTTCTTTTGCTGCCGATGAAAATTAAAATATTTCAGAAGGAATGAAATCATAGACAAACAGATTAAAAAGCCGTCTCAACCACATCAACTTGGAGCAATCGTGAGAGAAAGTCCAGCCGCCTCATTATGAAATGGCAAAGCTACACATTCTCACTTCCATGATCCTCACCCAGCCACACAACACATTTGTATGAGGTCAATATCAGCCTTTGGGCGTCTGGCCAAAGAAAATCAGATGGAATTTAAGTTTATCAACAGAAAAGTTACACAAATGGCTTTGTGAGGCGGGTGTTGGGTGGTGAGTAAATCAAGAGGCTATATTGGTGTAGGCCTGTAAGACCACCCTGGCTTTCCAGATCCTAAAGCCTACCCACAGGCCAGAAAACAACCAAGCCACTCAACCACTGGACTCCACTATTCCTTACTAGAACAAAAATCAAAAAAGCAAAGTCCATGGGCTGCCCCGAACCAGAAAAACAAGCAGCCTGATCTGCACACTCAGGCCACTAAAACCAACAGAAGCTACTTTCTACCAGCAAATTTGTAGAACAAACCGTCCTGTGACAAGGTGACTGCGCCTGATTTAAATGCATGAACACCACCAGATCTAAGGTATTACTGTTTATATTCATTATTTTGAAGTTATTTTCCTTATATTATCGGTTTTGTTAGAAGGAAAAGAAAAATGGTTCTGATAGGGTCAGTTGTCATTTACTGTCATAAAGACAATAAGCGAGTATTTTAATTTTAGAATTGTATCATTAAATGGAATTTAGCTTGTGGACTAGAATAAAATTGGTACTAAATTACTGTAAATTACTTTCTTTATTGGAGCTGGGGTAATAAAATGATTCTGTCCTTTTGATTAGCCATGTTCTTTTTGTAACATTTGTGAAAACAAAACAATATCACCGATCACTGCTAAACATTATATCAACTTTATCAAGTCAGTAGTATTTAATTATAG
>NW_019473955.1:0-1826 GCF_002814215.2 Seriola lalandi dorsalis | reverse complement strand
CAGTTTTACAGCAGCAGTTACAACAGCGGTGACAGGTCAGCCTGTAAAATCCTGTGTTAGCCTATAAATATTAATGAATCTAGAGCAGTCTGCACTCTTGTTGCCTGGAACTGGGAGGGACAATGTTTAAAAGAAAAGAGGAATTGACTAAGAACTATATCGAATCAATACAGAGGCGGAAGACCAATGTAAGACCATAGACAGGACCTGTCAAATGGGCAGGACTGTAGAGAAAATAAACAAAGAAGCAAGGCGGTCAAGTGGCTAGAGTATTATTTAAAGCGGCACTAATCAAAATTTTTATATCAACAATGGACCAAATGACTGTGTCATGTGAAAAGTTTTGTTGGTCATGTTGCTTGTAGTGACTTACCCACAGAAAACCATCATTTAAAACTGCGGCTCACGCCTGCTATACAGAGCTTTTTAGCCTTTCTTAGCCTGAGTTTTGGTTTTCCAGCCAGCAACCTCTCCTCTCATTGACTTCATTCACAGCCACGAAAGGTTACTGTAAAAAAGAGAAAAAACTTTTGAGAAAACTTTGTCAACTAATGTTAGGTGGTAAACGTAGAGGAGCATTTGTGACCAAAACAGCTAAAAGGAGAGTGAATTGGCCAGAAATACCGCTCCAAATGAATGCTAGTGTTTCCCTGTGTCTGTGGAATTGAAGCAACTGTTTGCTAAAATGTACCCAGATTAACATTTAAGGATTTTTGAAGTGAAAAGAAGTAAATACAACCCCCGCAGCAAAGTGACATTAAAAATATGAACCTCAAATGTTAATGTTACTTATTTCATGAACTTAACAGAAAAACAAAAAGAGAAACACATTAACAAAACACCAGCCAAAAAATTCAACAGTAATTGTGATGTGCAAAAGTTTGGTCAGTACAGTTTTATGTGGTGATAATATGTTAAGGTCGTATTATGAGTTTGTTCTGATGGAACCAACTGGCCGAAAATAAATTGATGCAGTTTTAAGTGAGCTTTTGGGATAATTTGGGCATCTTAGATTATTTACTATCATTGTATGATGATGTTTTTGTAGACTAACTCTTCATTTAATGGCCTGATGTGGTTTCCCTTGTGCAATTTTTAACAGATGTTGAGAAAACCAAAAGCACATCAGTAGACTGGATGCGGTGAAGCGTTAAATTTACCATTACTTACAGTAAATGCTCTTTGAAAGGTTGTTACACCATGAAGAGAATAACATCTGTAGGAAACATCGAATCTTCACACAGATCAGTACAATAACACACAATCAGCCCTCAGTGTTACTGTCACCATTATTAGTCACTGTCTAAAAGAAATACAAAGCAAATGAACAACATTTCCTCTCATAATCTAAACCAAAAGTCAATTTAACTTTAAGCACATTCTCTGGTCATTTTAATTTGCACTTCTTGATGTAATAATAGACTTCATTGCCCAGCTATGAATATTTTTAATTGGTTTCCAGGAAGTGACTTTTAATCAGAGAACTTATGGAAAACTGTATTTTTCATAGAGTCAAAGTAAGGGGCATGAAGAGCCATGTAAGAGTGAATGTTTCCCACACTAATTCAAGCCTTGAAATAGATTATTATTATTATAGGCTGACAACAGTTTGTGCTAGAGTAGGGTCTGTTCATTTAACTCATTTCATTTTGTTATAATCGAAAAAAGAAAAAAATTGAAGTCAATTATAAATCATCCTTTAGGCATTGGCTGGTTGGTCTGAGGACAGCAGATGCAGAAACTTGATTAATACCTTAAGTATGTTTCCTGCACATTTAGTACCAGTACAAATCGCTGTGACTGTTCTGCTACACAATACAGGAGAT
>NW_019473954.1:0-1826 GCF_002814215.2 Seriola lalandi dorsalis | reverse complement strand
ATTATTATTATTATTATTAACATAATTATTACAATACATTTAAGTTCTAAACCATGAAGTGATTTCGTCTTAGTTAGCATCTTAGTATCTTAGTTGCATTATGGTCATGATTAACGTGAGTACTAGTCCAATTATGACACCATATGACTCTGGACCTGAAATACTCTGGCAAAACAAAATTGTACCTTAAATGAAGCATTAGTGGAATCAAGGTATTTATATGCAGGTGAATACACCACATATACACATAAATGGTGCTGAGCAAAGAGAGTAGCTTTCAAGTTAAATTGAGACACGCTCACTTATTCCCCTGGGTTTTCCACTTCTGCTTTGTTCAAACAATACTACTATTGTTAGGGAAATCAGACATATTCTCCTCTTTTTTGTTTAAGTACCCCTCAGCATGCCGCAAGTCTGCAAGTTACAAGGTTAGCCACTAAAAGAAAAGAATGCCTGCCATTCCTCATTTTATGTCTCCTGTCATCTCCAACAGAGGCAGGAAAAAAGGGGATCACCGAGGAATAGAGTGACTTTTGTAAAAGCAGGCTGCTATAATTGTTAGTTTTGCCTTTGTCCCTAATTAGCCACGGTAAAACTCCTCAACTGCCTCACCCTGTGTTCTCCTGTCGAGAATTCGAGGCCTGGAGGCTTGCGTTCAGACCTGCTGTCGACTTCAGGAAGTCCAGAGAAACACTATAAATCGTTAATGTATTAGCCGGAACTTTCAGGCTGTCAGAGGAAGAGTGAAAGCTAACAATTATCTGAAGACGGCACTGCGAATGCTCAGCAAGCAGACGTACGTACACACTGAGGCTTGTAAAATGTCTTCAAAGATCTTTTTCTTTCATTAATGATGTGTAAATCGAGTTCAAATCGAGTTGAATCCTATCCTTGAATAGCCATTCAATGCATTTACAATCCGTGTTGCAGTGGGCAGTTTCCACCTATAAAAAGTTAGGCTCAGAGGTGCAGGGACAGACATGAGGCAAAGATACTGCATGAGGTGAAAGGGACAGGTGCATGCTGGTCTTCTAAAAACAACGGGAAGTTATCAACACGATCAGCAGCTGCAGCTGCAATGCAAGAGACACAACTCCTGGAGGTAGTGAAGGTAGACTTCTTATAACCCCATTGCACTTCATTACCAAAACTGGGGGGGCATAACTTAGTCAAATCTGAACACATGTACACAAGACAGATACTTTTAGATTCAGTGTGATGTACACTTTCAGAGGATACAGTTATCTCAGATGTCCGCTGCCAATACATGTCCAAAAACTCAATTACGTTTGGGGCGGTGCAGGCTGTGATTGAGCCACCATCCCTGCACTGGATTCAGATTGACATCACACGCACCAGTGAGTCACAAATAAAATGTGTGTAGGGTGTGTTTTAAATTCTGACCTATTAATCTTTACTACTTCTAAGTGTGTATGCATTTATAGTGTTGTTGGAGTCTTGGGAGGCTGAGAATACATCCTGAATTTTTGGCTAATCGCCCTGACTGACGAACAGCAGTAACATATGTAGCGTATCAGCTGTTCATACACAGTCGGCCAGTTGGTCACCCAGCCAAACATTTGCTCGATCAATGAGTCATTCATGAATCCACACGGTCATTAAATAAGTCGGCCAGGCAGCCAGTCAAGCAGTGAAAATCATTGATTCATTCATGCATTCAGTCCGTCAGTTAGTCATCGAGCAGTCCAGCCGGCGGGTTGAAATAATGTTGATACAGACGCAGATGTCTGAGCGCTGGTCGGGCTCAGCCAGGCTCGCAGCCCACCTGGAGCTGCTGGCTGCCAGCTGACCTCTTGATGTTTCTA
>NW_019473953.1:0-1827 GCF_002814215.2 Seriola lalandi dorsalis | reverse complement strand
TGTCATGTTAGTACCAGATGTGGACGGTCTAAAGTTCCCATGTTCACAGGTACTTTCAATTAATCATTGTTATACTAGAGTCACCCTGGATTCCCCTCCCCATTGATTTAGTTGAGGAGCAGGGTGAGAAGAATTTGCTTTTGGATGCAAAATCACAAGGATGCCCCAGGTCCAGCCAGTTGATTTGACAGAGGAGGGTGGGATTGACCTCTCATTCAGAGAATTTTGATTTTCTAAATGGCTAAATAGAGAAGGAGGGGTGCTGCTTGGCTGCAGTAAGTGCGCACGCAATGATAGAGGATAGATAGACAATAAAGTTTTTGATAAAGAGTTGTATAATCTATAACACTGCCAGCTTCTTGCCTCCACAATGGAACACATTTCCCCAGACTCAAGTCTTGTATAATGACAGCGTTCAGGACTATGTACAATATTACACAATATTACACGAGTCGAACACTAGCCTGTAACATCACAGCCTTTTTCAGAGTGGGAAGACTTTTCAGATATCATCATCAACGATCTTACATCATAGAGTGAAAGCTGTCATTTGTCTCAGCCTAACAGGTGCAACAAAACTAACAGGAGAGTCAGGGCGATGTCATTCAGGCAAGACCTATGCACGCCTACACAGTCATGAGAGCCATGCTGAAACTCACCTGAGGAGGAGGAGTCAGAACTTGATATGAAAAGGGCTATAGCTGTACCAGGTGATGCGCTCCAGTGGGCAACAAAGGCTGACAAAACAAAACCATTCTCCTGAAGAACAGTAATGGGTGAGGGCGAAGATTTCCACTAGAGAAAGAATTTTACAATACAGTACATGATTTCTCTAGATATATTGTACTTTGATGTGGAGCTTGTGACGTGCTGTCATCTGATAGCTTTGACCTTGTATTTCAGTGGGTAATTCCACCAATCATACCTGAGATCACCTCAGATTGTTGTTATGAGACGCTAGCTTGTGAATCTAAACGGCTGCAGCGGTGGGAGCAGCAGAAAACCGAGCTGGGCGTGGGAGGTTTGGCCATTTCCTGTAGTGTACCATGGCTGTGGAAGGGCTGGTGGATTTAGCTCATTGCATTTGTTAAATCTAAAGAATTTCATTCAAAGTTATTATATTGACAATGTGTGTATTATGAGTGTTGTCACAAAAAAAAACTCAATAGCCTTGATCTTCCTGTATTTTTAAGGTGATTATGAAATATTTGGGGCCCACAGATGAAAAATTTGCTTTTGGCTACCGCTGGTGCATTTACAACAATGTTAACTGATGAGACAATTACAAATACGTACTGTCTGTTCATAACTCAGCGACAGAAATGGTAGAAAATCCTCACCATATCTGTCATATGCTCTCACTTTGTATATCAATCAGTCACGAATTTAAAAACTCAACTTAAAATTCTGACATTTTTAACAGGCCTATGAAGGCAGTACAACCATGACTGTTAGTGATGTTCACAAATATACAGCAGGGTCTTTTTTGGACCCCTCTGTACGTACAACACAAAGTGGTTCGCTCACATCACTGATGTGTTTTCCACACATTCAAAGAGCAGCAGAGCTGATAGAGCACATAGTGTTTATGGGTGTTTTTAAGCCACATTCTTGTTGGTACACAGTCATCAGAGTGTGAACACACTTACTGCCAATTGTTGTTTCGATTCTGCCAGAATGAGCCTTGGGAAGCCCAATATACACAACCACAAAGACAGGTAGAAATTCAGGGCTTTGGGTGTTAGGGGGAGTTTTAAAGTTAAAACCCTTCAACCACAGTTTCATTTTTAAATTGTGCTGTCAGGGTACGTGTTTTTTTTTTTTTTT
>NW_019473952.1:0-1827 GCF_002814215.2 Seriola lalandi dorsalis | reverse complement strand
TGGAAATGTAGTAATTTATACTATTTTTTGTGTGTTACAGTAACGGGTGTTTTGTGGAGTTTCTCCTTTGTTCTGTTTCACTTGATTCTTTGTGTGTGTGTAAAAAATGTGTGATCGATCGCTTTATCTTGCTGACATTTATGTAGAAAATCCAGCCTTAAAAGATTTTACTGGTGTTGCTTACTTTTTCAGTTATTTTCATAATCCTGTGACACACAAACTTCTGTCCTATTGCTGGATCAAAGATTTACTTGTTACTGAGACCCTTTGATATTGAAAAGCCATAACTTAACATGAGACATTTAAGTGTCTGCTTTCTGCAAAAGAGAAAAAAAAAACCAAAACAGATTTTGTTTCCAGCAGAAACTTTTTCAAATGTCACTGAACTCTGTGATGAATTGTGTTTGAGGTAGAGCACACACTGTATCAGGGGCAATATGCAAACACTGACTGTAACTGTTTACATTAATAACTCTTCAGAGCTGAAGTAAAATGTGTAATAGAACACAAATGTTTGGGATGGTTTACATTTGGTTCCAAGTTCAACCCTGAAAATTGGATAACAACATTACAGGTATTAAAAAAAGGAACAACACTACTTGGAAATGTAAACTGGAGTTGTAAAAACACTGGATTTTCCTTTATTAATTGTGTTTTTGTGATTCATAATGTTTGTATCCTGTGAGCACAGAAATGTGAATTTGCAAAGACAATCCAAATGTAAACGAATATATATTAGAATACTATGACTTGTAATTCAGCCTGTATCAATGGATAACATACTGTAAGCATCACTGTCAGACAACATGATGCACTTAGATCCACAGTATGCTAATGTTAATGTGGATATCTGTTGTCGGTTTTACAGGCGTTTATACTTGCATTAATGTGAGATTCTATTGTAGTGTATTGAATGTCATTTTACAACAGCACAGTGTTTGTGTAATGTACAAGACACTTGTTTGGCAACATGACAATCACATAGATTAGGGTTTTTTTTTTTCATTTGTTGTTTTACTTTTATAAAACAGAAAAAATGTGAAAATGTAGTGTGTCCATTGTACTTCAAACCCTGTATGTGGCCTATGTTTGATTCAGAATTACTAGTGTGCATGTTTGAAAAACTGTTTAAAGTGTTTGTTTCACTGAACCCGTTCAGCTGTTCAGTGAAGTGGTTTGTATGTTGGTACTTTTCTCTCCCTGTCCCACACTTATGTTAGTGCTCCTGGCATGAGTGGCAGCCTGTCACTGAATAAACTTTGCTGAAATTATGTATTTGTTCACACTTGTTTTGTTGATGTTCTAAAAACTACAAATAAATAGCGGTGTAACAATATATGAGCAGAATATTTAGTGATATAAAATTTAGGATGGTTCCTCAAAGGCATCATTTTTTTGTTGTTTTTTTTATTTGGAAAGCATTACGTTTTAAAGAGTGAAAATAAATATAAATCAAATAGTCATAACATTTTTTCTCTCAGAAAATATTTCTGGCTGATATTGTTTTTAAAAGAAAACAACATGTACTGTACTTGTCCAGGCCAGGAATTTCAATTCACTTTCTTTGAAGTGAAATGCATTTTGCAGGGAAATGTTTTGTCCAATCAGTTCAGACATTTGCTCTTTATTTGAATGAAAATATTGTCAGAAAATATAGTTCATAATCCAATTTGACATTTTTTTTTCACAGAAGGTGTTTTGACATGGGACATAGGAAAAGCACAGGTATAAACCTGTATTCTATAATATTGTAACTATTGAAGTGGTTACACACACACACACACACACACACACACACACACACACACACACACACACACACACACA
>NW_019473951.1:0-1828 GCF_002814215.2 Seriola lalandi dorsalis | reverse complement strand
ATGGTGGTTAGAGAATGGTTTTTATTATTTTTACACTTAAGTAGAGGTTTCCAAGAAAGCTTAATATTTTGCAAATGCACCCTAAGAATTTTTGACTGCTTTTACTTGAAAGTAAAGTTTATGCACTAGTTTATGCAGACATGGTTCACTTTTTTTATTTTGATTACTTTTAAGTTTTAATATAAAACTGAAAGTCAAGAGCTTAGAGGAGCGTGCACATGTCTATCATTGAAACTGTAGCGCTTTTTGGGGGCATATTTGGCATCATGTCTGAAGCTACCTAAAATAGGACTAGGTCCTTTGAGGATTTCAGGCTGTAACCTTAGAACTGACCCACTTCGCTTTTTTGGGGGAGGTAGAATGTCACAACTGAACAAAAGCACTCATTAGACATTATACAGTCTAAGGATTAAATAGCCATTTGACGAGATCTTCATGCTAATTTTAGAAAATGTGTCAAAAATAGCACCTTAACAAAATTAAAAGCTAGCATCTTTATCGGTGATAACTGTCTGTCTGGGGAACCTGCGTCCATGTCTTGGTCAAAGATGCAGGGGGATGCATTTTGGGCTCGTATACTATGTGTACTACTCCACTGCATCCAGTGCATATTAGTGGGGGATCCTTTTTACTAGCGCCTTCCCACTCCACCACTGCCGCCACGCCCCCTTCCCAGAAGTCTAATTGCAGCAGAGTTGACTGCTGTCTACTAATTCCTCCTGCAGCTGTCATAGCTGTTTACTGGGCTTTGCCTGGAGACCCAGGCTTCCACATAAAAGTTGCACGTGCAAGGCTGCAGTCAACATTAGTGCCTTCCTTTTTCTGAAGCATCTCCTAACCCCACCTGTCCACAGACTAGACATGAAGGAATGGCTATGCAAAACAAAGATGTCATCTATATGCCAAGCTGTGGTGGTGATACAGTGCAGTGTTAATTCAATCAGTATTGACGCCTCATGTCTTACACCTGCTATGTCTGAAAATGCTGGTGAAAGTTCATATTTTATCATTAAAACATGTTGTGTGCAGCTTGCATATCTGTATTGATCAGTGGCCCCCTCCTCTCTGCTCTCCAGGATCTGGATGATGTGGATGACGGACAGGACGAGGACTCTGACGGTGAGGATGGAGGTGACGATGGTGAACACGATGAGTTGTAAGAGCTGGCAGAGGAGAGAAAGGGAGAGAGAGGAGACGAGTCCCGCCCCAACCCTTCCACCCAGTCACCATCACTACCTTCACTTCCTTGTGGACCTTCCCTGTCCTGTGAACATTAATACTTCCCCTTTTAACTGCCTCTCAGTCAGTCAGTCAGTCAGTCAGTCAGCCGGCCTGTTAGCCAGCTCGCCAGTTAGTCAGTCAGTCCATCAGTAGCGTGGCAGGGCCTTTTTTTACCAGCCACATCTCCAACCTCACAACTTCTGGCCAGACTGGTCTTGTCCCACCTGGGGGGACTCTGTGGAACAGCGCACCACCTCTATGAGAGACCTCAATGCCTTCTCTACAAAGCTCCACATCAGCTGTTTGCCTTGTATATTTTAAACCAAATGTAAAAATGGCATTGAGATCTAGTTTTCAAAGTTTGTTTTTCTTGATGAATTGCTCCCCTCCTCTTTAAAAACACCTCACCATCGTTCAGTGTGGGTATGAGCTAAATGAGTGTTGTAACCTGTATTTGTAGGTAAGGGGGGTGCCAGTGTTCTTCTCCCTCTGATAGAAGTCTAGAGGACCAGCGTTTTGTGTGGTGGTTTTGTAAGGACTGAACTCTCAGGGGACAAGGGGCCATCCTGTAGATGTTTTTTTTTTTTTTTTGCAATGTGTTCACTAA
>NW_019473950.1:0-1828 GCF_002814215.2 Seriola lalandi dorsalis | reverse complement strand
TATAGCTATCTGTATTCAGCACTATTTTACACCCATCAGTGCATTCAGACAGGCTGCTACAGCCAGCCCAGAAAAAGTGCTAAAGCAATTTAAAGGTAGAGCCGAAACTTTGGACAGAAGAAGGCAAGTCTTTATAATTTTCAATTACACCTTTTTGCTGATGTGTCTTATCACAGTGTGCTGGACATTATGCCTTCAGTGTCTTTGGGATCGATTTTTAGAGTGTCTCTTGGCCCTGTAGGATTTGATGGTCCCAGACTCAGTGAGGCAGGAGGCAAGTAGCTCTATAGAGGAGCAATTAATGAGATTTTGGCTCAGAATTGATCTGTATGCTGGAAAAAGAAGAAGGGACCTAAACATCAAGTCCTTAGACATCAAAAACCAAACTTTCTGCTCTGATACTGAATTTGTAGATTAGCTCTGCGAACTCCTGAAATCTTTGTTCAGTTTATGTCCATATACAGTGTTTGACAAGTATGACGACCAAACTACGACAGCCTTTGAGTCCACGTGCTTTTAGTTTTAACATCGGGGCTGCTCCTATTCACAACACTGAACTCTGCAAAATTAGAGCCCTGTCATAGTGTTTCACTTTTTAAGCATGTACTTTCCCTTCAATTTGCTCCAGGGTGTAGCTCAGTTTTTTTACTGGCCTGTTTCTCTTTAGCCTACAAACTGCTCTGCTGTCAGTAAGGCACTATGCTGACAATAAGCTGTGCCACTGGTGAGAATGCTGAGCAGACAGAGAAGCATAGGTAATGCATTTTTGATGCCCACAATGGCTTACCCTTTCCTTGCTTAGGGAGTAGTGTGACTGTGCTCGGAGGAACCCTGTGAATTTCCAGGTCTAGCCTCCGAATAAGTGTTAAGTGTCCCATTAAAATGGATGTCCAAATCAGCAGGGAGAAGCAGATTCTCCTACATGCTGCTAATCTCTCCTTTCAGCCCCACTTATCTCAGAAGGAAGTTCTCCAAAGGTAACACAGTTTGAAGTCCTTGTGCCCTGCCCCTTGACGGCTCACACCTTTTTCCCCAGACATGTAATCAAAAAGTTTGCCGCCATCACTTCTGCGAATGACATCTCTCATTTTTTGTTTTTTCTTCCATCGTGGACTGTGTGCCATTTTGAGAACATATAGCATTTGTGTGGTGAATCACTGGAACCTATATATTTGCTAATGTAGTATAGTAAATAGGCTATATATATGAACACGCACGTGCTTTCACCCCTTGTGGTATTAATCCTTTTTCTTTTATGTGTGCTATCCATTTTAGTTTAATTTAAGTTTTATTTTTAATTTTACTAAACCTTTTCTCTCACGGTTGGACCACTGGGCAGAAGCCTCTACACTGGGGTTGGGTGTGGAGAACCGGTTCCAAAATTCTGAATTCCAAAGGAATCATTAAGAAACAAGCTAGTGACCCCACAATCGGACGATGACACTCCATTCACTTTTAGCTGCAGAGGGAAAGATGTCAGTGGAGAAAGTTAAGGAGTGCCAAAAACATTTAGGTAAGCAAAGATAAGAATAGAGTTAAGCTAGCTAGCTAGCTACTCACCCCTGACCTACAGTTAAGTTATATGTTATATTTCTTTTTGTTAATACAGGGATATGATCAATTCTATATACCTCAAGGACACCCCCTCCCCTAAAAGGGACTATTTGGCAAATCAGTTACTCCCAGTTAGAACCACGCATACACCTTCCTACTTCTCTCTGGTCAACACCTACATGGGCTGCAGCTGCCTAACCTTGGTTGGTTTTTATTCTGTTGCTGTGTTGTTATCTCAGTGGGTTTCAGTGTTACAGTTACAGTTACAGTACAG
>NW_019473949.1:0-7167 GCF_002814215.2 Seriola lalandi dorsalis | reverse complement strand
AATTAAAATTGTATCTCGCAGATCTAGAGTCCAAAGAGTCCTCAAAGTCATTAGTATTCATCTTCTGGGCACCACGAATGTCATGACATTTTACTAAAAAACAAATATGTCAACTTCATGGTGGTAACAGAGAAAAATTGAATTACTCATCCTCTGGGGAACAAGAATCTCTACACCAAAATTTGTGCAAAACCATTTTGTAGAGCTATTTCATGGGTGAAAAAATGAAAGAAAATATGACATACAGACAAGTCAGGGGATTAAACTTAAAAGGATTCATCCTCTGGACACCAAGAATATCTTTACCATATTCAATGGCAATTCATCCAAAAACTGTCAATACATTTCACTAAAACCCACAAATGGCATTCTCATGGTGCTGGAGAAAAATTGAGCAAATCATTGTATACCAATGTGACCACTGTCAGTAGGATTCATCCCCTGGGGACCATGAATACCTCTACTAAATGAATGCAGCTTAAGACTTCATAAGAGTAAAATTCTGTATAATCCTGGAATGTTGTTTTGATGTCTTCTGCTAGATATTCTTGAATATATAGATACATTTCTTTTGTTTGTGGTTGTGTCATAAACCATAAATTCCATGTGTGGTCAAGCCTCATGATACTACCTCTAAGGGAATATGCAACACACATAAGTGCATCAGTATTGGTATCAAGCTTTCAACCTTTCTTTCTTTCAACATTTCTCACAGAGTTAAGGTAAAAGGGAATATTTGATAGATGGGCCATCCAATTGGAAGGCCACTGAGGATATGTAAGAGTGTCTACCAGCAGCTTTAAAGTGCAAATAATCTACAGTACTCTGTACGACAGACAGCTGTTTCCCCAATGTAACATAGCTTCCACCAAATGCTTGTCAGCTTTTACTGACACCACCAGTGTGTATTCAAAGCAGACATATATAGTAAAATGCCACACTTGAAAACAATGAAAAAAAAGATAGGTCCTTCGAGTGGATGAGTCATTTCACAATGACACCGGGAGAGATGGTAGGAAAAAAAGTAGGGAAATGAAAGTGACAGAAACAGAAAGGAAGAGCAGACATGTTGAAGGAGTGAAACAATGGGACATGTCAGGAATAGATGAAAGTTGCCTTGCGTGATTTCAGGTTTTTATGAAGTGTGTGCCCTAGCGACAATGACATCACCTCCCATGCCTAAGAGGAGACATGATTTAGGAAAAGGCAAAGGTCTATTCTCCACAGTGATTTTGTGGCTGGTCACTGTGTCCCAGCAGACGGCTGGAAAAAGGTCTGTTTGTCAGAATGGATTTTTCTGTCCAGGACCATTTCAGCCTAGCATGCATTACTGAATCACCTGAATTCATGCAACATTAAACTGGCAGTAACAAAGCAGGTCACTTTCTCCATCTGAATGAGACACCATTGCAGACGCCCTTTGAGGAAATGTACTCTGCAATGGTACAGCATGATTAATGAAGCAATATCATTTGGCATGGACCAATGTTTGGCCAAAACAGTAAACTTGATCTCATTAGAATTTTTCAACAGCACTAAAATGCCTCTGGTGCACTATTCTCTGTGTAAGATCCATTTAAGGGGCCTTTAAAATGGAACAGGGAAACCTTTAATACAAGTGTCCTCTGCTAACCAACCCAACAAAGATTTATGTCCTACGCAAGACCTTATGAAATCTCCTTGTGATTGTACTTATGTGGAAAATAATGTCATGGGATTTGTCTGTCGGTCTACAACATGCAAGCTAATACCAAAGGTTTTCTTTATGACCAGAGACAAATTTGTAGCTGCTTATTGTGAAAATAAAAAAGCTCAAACAGTTCAGATATTAAGGGTGCAATGCAAAGCTACTATCTGTAACCGTTTATTTCAATAATTGTTCAAGGAAAGATTGTGAAAATAAATGCAAATATTTGTAGGTTTCATCCTCTGAAAAGAATATTTGCTGCTTTTATTTGGAAGGGTGGGGGTTTTTTAGTTGAAGAAAACAAGATCTTTCATGATTTCAAGTCAGTTGCAGCTATATTTGTACCTGTGTTAAGATTTATACTATAAGTTGTTAGAAATCTTCTTCACTGCTTCATTTTCTGTGTTCAGTTGGTTTCTACTCCCATTTGTACTCCTCATATTCATTATACATAATCTGGATATATAAGTTTAAAAAAGTGTGTCTAAATTGACTCTAAATAAAAGCTCCTGGCTAAATGCTAATACCTAAAATAACATCAGAAACTGGAGGTTGAATGTACAATACAAGGCCGAGGGAAATAACAGCTCACTGGACTATATTGCATTTTCTTTTCATCAACAAAGTGCCAGACTTTAATGTTGAATCATGGGGTATAATATAAGTCAAGCTTTATATATCCAATGCTCAACAAATCTGATAAAAGCTAATGAAAAGTTACGAAGAAGGATCCATGCCAGATGTCTAAATATCAAACTTAATACTATCAACTCCTTAGTGACTTTAACTTGAGGTGTATTGTTTACAGCTGGGTGAATCTGCACCATGGAAAGTCTTTATGCTTTGGCTACTCGCAGATTCTGTCCACCCTCTACAGAAAACCATCACTTTATTTTGCTTAGTGTTGATACCTGAGGACAAGGTGTGAATTCAATGATTATCAGCCTTGATCTTAAGTAATAAAAGTCACTTTCTTTATATGATTTACAGTGATTTACTGCTGTACCATTGAAAAGATTGATTTCCACTTATTGTACGTGTGTGTGTGTGGTTTTCAGTTTGACTGAGTTTTGACCCTGAGAAAAAAGTTATGTGATGATTGTAGCAAAATGTGTCAGTCGAGTCAAAGGAAAACCTACACATATAACTGCAATTCAGATGCTCTTTGATCTGTGCCTTTTCTGTTCAGATCTGAATAATGCATTCATATAATAAATTATTCTATCTGTAAATAACATTCTTGAGGTCAAGTATATATTCATTAAATATCATTTTGCTAATCAGTGCATTAATTCGCTGAATGAGTAATGCTATTATCATAATGTACTAATATACCTATGGTGGCACACAGGAAATTTATTCCTTCCAATGTTTAATGTAATGTAATGTTTCAGTAACTATCATTATTATTTTTTACTTAATTACCTCCATCATGTTTCCACCCACATTACGCAAAAAATACTGAACTGATTTGCACCAAACTTGGTGGAGGGATGGGGCATTAGCCACAGACGAACCCATTAGGTTTTGGTGGGGAAACTTTTGTTAATATCTCAGGGAATAATGCATGGGACTGTTTGGCTTTGGCTGAGGTAAGTGCTCTACTGATTGCAATTCTGGTTTATTCTGTAATGCCCTACTAGTTAGACATGACAAATGGTTTTGCAAGGGCTGTTGTGTGTCTGTGCCAAAGACTTTGACACATCTCTGTTATCCATTCTCCTTCTGTATGAGCCTAAATCACAGTGTTCACGCTGCTCTTGACATGAGAGTAACACCACAGGCTGTTGTCGGAGGCACCAAGGACATAGGTGGGACCTCTAGCCAATTTTTATTCCATTCCTCATCTCTGAGATGGAGAGCATTTGAGAGAGTGTCTGCATTTTACATGAATACTTCAGAATAAGAGCTTGATGAGAAGAGAAATGCCCCAAAGCCCTCGGTTAGTCTTGTTTCCAAAACACATTTGAATCAGCTTTTACTTTTTTTTTTTCTGCCATGGATATCTAAACTTTTACTTCTGTTTAATAATAATCTGCTGTATGATTAACATGTATAAAAGTCGGAGGTTTTATAGCAGTACTGACAGGAAGTTAACAAAGCTATTTTCTTCCTTTCCTCCTTTATTGTCAAACAGTTCTCCCCCCGGCCATTGCTTGTAAGTAAGATTGCTTTCACCAGTTGTCAACTTGTTAAAGGCCATAAACAAAAAAGCTGCAACAAGTGTATGTTACACTGGTGATGCATCGCCTGTGCTGTTCTCAATTACCAAAAAAATACAAAGCGGCATCCAGTGAATACTTAAAGTATCCAACATGGGGACTCCCGTTTTTTCTAAAACTACGACTCTAATGTAACTTGCAGTGGCATAGAGAAATAAAATTACGTCACTAAGGTCAAACTAAAGACATGCTCTTTTTATCATCATTATACAACAAAAATAAGAGCTTTCAGATGCTACCCTGCTCAGAGTAATGAAGTTGTTTTCCCAACCAAAGTTAAAAGAATCCACACTGTCAATGTAGGACACTCAGTGTCTTTTATTCTGAATATTTCTTTACCTCTGATCTTTGTTTCTCTGTGGCTGTCATCGCTCTCACTTTGTTTACTGCATTTTTATTTATTTATTAATTTTTTTCTCTACTGCTTATCATGCTCATTTTAAACGGTTTTAACTTTCAGTTGGTGAAAGATATTCAGGAGTAGGTGATAGCAATGACCTTTTGTTATGATATGGACAGTACAGACTTCACACAGTCTACATGTACTACAAACTGTACCTGAGTGGGTCCAAAAAATAAATACATAGAAATTGTGACAGCAGTTGAAGGTGAAGCAAGAAGAAGGGGGTCCCAGGTGAAAAGCTGCTATGTGTATATGGGGTGTACCAAGAAAAAAAAAAAAAAAAATCCAAGCTGTCAGTCACTGATACCTGGGATACTCTGGGAGGCTGAAGTCAGACAAAAAACTTTTAAAAGGCGAGGAGGTTTTAAATTTTGTCCACTGCCTTTACATTGCACAAGAATAATATTCGTTTGCAGTTATGATTGTCAGAATCTAAATGGTCATCTTGCATATACTCGAGAAAATGTCACTTCATTTCTTCTGTACCTATTTTTCTTTTGGACCAATGCCGTTATGATACAGACAGCTGCAGCACTGCAATGTAGCAGAATGTTTTTTCTCAATAAACCTGGAATTGATATTTGAGTTAAATACAGTGTTGCCTCAGGATATGATAGGGAGTATAAGAAACTGAATTATTTATATGCTTGATCCGTGTCTGGTATTACTGTGCTGAGGTCCCAGTATTATCAATTTATTTGATATAACTACCAATATCCAGACCACATTTTGTGATCATATTTTTATTAGCTATCATTGTATTTCAAATATATGCGTGCAGTGCACAGACAAGCAACCATTAGCATTAAAATTAAACTAAAAAGCAATTTCAATATGTCTGACAGCTGAGGAGTTCAGGAAAATATAACCTGCAAAACAGCTTTCCTTGGATTTTGTATTGTGAGAGTATTTTTCTCTATAGAGTCTATAGAGGATCTGATGTGGCAGGAAGTAAAGACAGACTCTTAAACTTTTGACACATTGACATGATACTTAAGTTTTCAACCAATAGAAGCACTTCACACATGAGGCTCATCTACAAAGTGTAGCTATAAAGTAGGCACAAAACATCTGCTAGCGTTACTTACTGCTCTTTGTCATATCATTAATTGAAACAGCTAGGTGTATCTATGTATTCTGTAGCGCCACAGTTCATTCGCTCACAATGGAGACTGGTCAAGTCTTTGGACAGAGTGCAAATGGGCGGTTTGACAGCTGTCACTCCAGGAGTAAACATCAGGATTCATAGCTACGACATCTTGATCAAAAATTCCTACACTGGCCCCAACCCAGATACCTGTAGATCAGCACATGTGTATCTCATTACAATATGTATCATTATGGCTTATTTGATATTGGCTATAATATGAAGTCGAAGGGAGTCTTGTCCTGGTTTTGACCATATTCAGGATACCATACTTGTATGGAAATTTGGCAGCCGGCTGCTTATTCATGGTGCTTGATTTTTATGCAGCGGTGTGAGCAAACGAACTGCATGGGTCATAAAATAAGTGAGTTTGTATTAATGATAAGACAATAAGCATCAGCTCCAAACGGAGTGTCCAAATATTGTACACCTCTCTGCATCAGGTGCTCGGTGCAGAGTGTGCAGAGGGTTCGTTTAACAATAAAATGTCAGATTGGGTATGTAACACTAATTACAAAAATATGCTCATTCAGCTGGTGGCACTCTAGGTGACTGTGTAGCTCGCCTATGCCTAATAACTATGCTGCACACTGCATATTTTCTCAGTAATTAACCACCACACCTTACAGCCCTATAATACCTATTTCAGTGGATTGCTAAGGAGTTGGTATTTTAGTCTTTCTCGGTACATTCACACAACACATGAGTCATCTGGTGGGCTGTGAGCAGATGTGTGTTTGTGCAAAGCAAACACAGATGACCTATGTGACCAGCAGGCCAAACAACACGACTTCTTTTTTTCTTCTTTTTTTTTCACTTTACCAACAAGCTGCTGGATTCTATGGACAAATATCCTCCACAGTATGTCATCATCATCATATACAAGGCAGTCTGAATGAATGGGCAGAAATGTACCAATGTCAGTCTACTGAAGGACGATCAAGACAAGAGCAAGACTCGAGAGACAAAAAAAAGAGCCTTTTCCGCTGTTTGGTGCCAGAGTCGGCTGATTTCCATGCCTTCCAGGAAGTCACTTCACTCTTCACTGCCAATCCTGGCAAGAAAGAAACCTGCAATTTGCCATTCCCCTGAAGTATGGTCAATCAGTCTGACAAAGAGCCTTATGGTCCCCCACAATAACTGATGGAGGAGCAGCAGGTGGAAACCTTGCTGATGCTTGGAATGATTGAATTATCTGATCTGATTGGATGTTCTCAAACAGGAAGCTTGCGTTAGAATTTCCCTTGTACACAATCACAAACATTTTAGTAAAGGTCAATTCAAAAAAGGGAAAGAGAAAGAAAAGACACAAAAGATGTTTGAAATCTGTATGCAAACCCCATCCCATGGATCAATGACAAGCAGTCCCGTGGATCACTACACTTGACCTGTGCAGCGGACACTGGCAGGTTTCTCACAAGCTGTTCTGCACACCAGCTGGACTCCTTCAGCTCGCAGGGATGCACTGGGAATCAGAGAGGTGAGGCTCCATGTGTGGATAAAGAGTGAGCTCTCTCCTGGAACGCTCCTCACAAGCGGAGCTAAAAACAAGGCACTTCATTCTCTAAAACTGGCTGGTACTGGCGCTTGTGTCCCACTTGAATATCACAGCTCGTTTTCCCCAGAGAGTGATCAAAAAAAAAAGAAAAAAAAAAAGAACCAGAACACTCCCGTCACCTGGACTCAAAATCACTGATGCCATCCCTGT
>NW_019473948.1:0-1829 GCF_002814215.2 Seriola lalandi dorsalis | reverse complement strand
ACGTAAGGAAACAGCGATGGTGGGAGAAAAGGAATGAGATGATGGCTAACACTGAATAATGACAAGACTCTGTTGCATTGAGAAAGTCCTGTTTCCAATTCAGTGCTGTCTTCAAAAAATGGAATCATGTCAGGAACAGCAAAAATGAATTTCGAAAGCACTGTAGTCTACTCAGAATTCTGTTAACTCTAACTGGCAATTTCTACTGTACATTCCTGAAGATGTGATTTTAATTCAGGGTGTTAAGAAACTTACTTTAAAATGTTTCTCAATGCATTGTCGAAAATAGCAATTTTGGATTTCCAACTTTTTCTACTGTGCACTCTACATAATTAGTATCCATCATGACAAAAGTCTGATGAATTTACTTCCATTATCAACAGAAGTACAGTAACTGGAAGGTTGGAGTTACATGCAAGACTTTGTTAACAACATGCCCTCCCTTGATTTAGCTTACATGCATTAGCTTTATGTTTTACAAAAGAATACTAAATTGTTAAAGACAGAATAACGATGCATCTAAAAATCTATCATTTTTCCCACCCCTACTAAAATGGCAGCATTATTCCAGAGTGGTGCTGTCTTAACAAACACAAAGCACCTTGAGGACCACTGAAGAGCCAAGCGACTAGTATGTGAAGTTCATTAAAACTAAACAGTGGTGAAAAATCGAGCCTGTGTTGTCAACAGCAACCCAAAAGGACACTGATCTCAAACTGATCTACCCATCTCACTGGGAAATCAGACACTCTGACAAAAGTGCAGCCATAAGAAACTGACATGGGAAGGTGATTTAACTGGTGATGAAACAGAAAGACAAAATCTTCAGCTAAATGAAGGCCTTCACTAGAACATGATCCATTACTTTATATGCTGCTTCAACACCGATCAACTCCATCAGATTTTATACACAGGTACAAAGAACTACGGCTGGCTAACTGCTTATTTTATAAAATTATAAAATCACCACAAGTCAATATACCAAAGCGATCCACGCTCATTCACATTTCTGGGTACACTGTCACCCACAAATCTTCCAGAGAACAAATTTTTCATGCCTAACACATTAGGTCTAATTCTCTAAGTAACATTAAAAATACAGCATCTTTAACATTTTATTGCCATACTCATCCATCCCTCATCCTTTCCATCTTCTTTTATCCACTTTATATGTTTGATCACTATTGAAAGATGGAGAAAGGGTAGAATAGGAGAAAATGAAGGGAAGAGATGGAAAGGGGTTAGTTATATAAACCAGCCCCAATATACCGTACTCTACCCTTTAACACATCTAATCAAGCATCCACCCTCACCTATACCAGAAAACTGAACTCATCAACAAATAATCAATTTAGTTGCGCTTCCTTTAGAATAATTAATTGTTCTAGGAAATCTAATTGCCTGCCAATATTTAAATCATTGTAGAAATCGCAGATATATGTCCCCTTTGTGTATATGCATGTAAGACAACTCACAACTAAACGTGTGACTAAACCGTCAATAACCAAAGGTCCTCAGTATGAACCTCTAATACAACCCTGTTTCTTGCATACCTTCCCTCTTCATGCCCATGGCCAGGCACTTCTGATAACGGCAGTACTGGCAGCGATTGCGCTGGCGTTTGTCAACCAGGCACTCTTTGTTATCCCTGCAGGTGTAGCTCAGATCTTTGCGCACAGTTCGTTTGAAGAAACCTTTGCAACCCTCACAGCTATACACTCCATAGTGTTTGCCTGTAAATTGCAGAAGTAAAAAGAAAAAGGTAAAAGTTAGAGGCCAATGAGAAGATCAAACATAGCCAATCCAAGTGAAGGCAACAGTCTGACAAA
>NW_019473947.1:0-5780 GCF_002814215.2 Seriola lalandi dorsalis | reverse complement strand
TGTGTGTGTGTGTGTGTGTGTGTGTGTGTGTGTGTGTGTGTGTGTGTGTGTGTGTGTGTGTTTGCAAGGCTCCAGTCCAGTAACCCGAGCCAGAACAGAATCACAGGAGGAGGAGAGTGGCCCAGCTCCATCTTTCATGAAACCAGCCCACCGTACAGAATCTCCATCACCTCAGATGACCTTCTCTCCTTCCTCCTCCTACTCTTCGGTCCCACCTCCTTCTCCTTTTACTCCTCCTCTTTGGCACCAGTACCTCAGCATCTCCTCCTTCTTTGTCTCTCCTCTTCCCTCAGGAGTTTCCCTTCCCTTCTCTTCTGTCCCCTCGTCCCTCTCCTACACTCCTCTTCCTTTACCATACTGGGGAGTGGTGCAGTGTGGTATCCCTAGTAGCCCTGACTCTCAGCCAGTTGGATCAGCCTACCTGGACAACCCACATCCTTTCCTCTTTTATGAGTTTGCCTTGGATTAATTGACCACTTTAGGTAAACAACAATAGAGATGTTGTTTCAGCAAAGCAACGACATGGAATTTGCCGGAGTGTTTTATTATTTTGTGGTAGCACCTCTTGCCATAACGCTGAGAAAAGATTGTGCGCAGTGTTTGTGTGAGTGTGTGTTTGCCTAGCATGCGGGACTCGCCAGCGAATCTGTGTAATTGTAAGTGCTGTTGGAATAAGAACTAATAAACGGTCACTTGTCCAAAAGTGCTCTGCTTACTTTTTCTTGTGTTCTCCTCGCCTCATCTCCCACGGCTGCTGCGCTCAACAACTGGCACTTCGAGACTGTGTTTGCCACACAAGCTGGCCTGCGAGTGTGCCAACGTGGTCTGGTAGCTGTTTTGACAAAGTAATGATCTGTGTTTGAATCGGGCCACTGGAGGACTGAGCTCTCTTACGGTAATAAGGCCCATAAAGGGGAGGGACCTCTCCTGGCCTCACTCAGACCCTCCATTATACTGAGAGGCCAAGGTAACATTAAGTGTCCCCCAGCCGTGACCACTAATGCTGGCTGGCTAATACAAAGGTCCAGTCCCTGACCTCACCCAGCCAACTCAGCTATCACTAAGGAGAATGTCAATATTGAACCTGTTGGCCCATTGTCTGCTGCCTGGAACCATTCACCCCCTGCGTCGCTATAAAGCAATCTGATTTGGAACAAAACAAGCGTCCTGTTACACAGCCACTCCATTTCTTTTCTGTCTGCCTTGTTCTCACTTTTTATTTTTCTCTTTCTCTACTCCTCCTCTCTCTGTTGCCCAGTCTGGTCCTCTAGAAAAACAGCTGCTTAACCAACAAATTCCTGTTCTTGCTCTCCTCCTGGCCTGAACAGACCCCACATGGAAGTTGGGAAATCAAGTTCTGGTGTTTGCCAAGCAGTAATCTGTCCCTGTTCTCCCTCTGTTCCTTGTCATGGGGATACCCTGTTCTCTCTAAAGTCAGATACATTTACTCGTACAAAACCTCCTGCAGCCATTTCTTATATCAATAATTTGGCATTGAGATGCTGAACTTATTACTTTGTTTAAGGCCTGTTGACGATGGTGGTTATGTGGTATTGTGGACGTTTTGGATACTGCTGCTTAAAGTCAGAAAGATGGCAAATTTTATAGCACACAGACAGACACTGAGACACACTTGAGTAATGAGCTCATCTCTTGCTCACACGCATAAATGTCTCTTAGTCATTTTAGCTCTTTATAAAGACCAAGTAAACAGCAACAACTAATGAACTGACAAAAAGAAAAACCTAAAACATTAAGGGGGCGGAAGGAGTAAAAAAATAAATGAAGTTACAGATTGAGACATAAAATGAAATGATATTCTCTTAACAGACTGGTATCTGAGTGATTGAAATGCTGTTTCTCAAAATCATTTAAATTATGCTAAAAATAAAATAAAGATATTATATTTTTCCTCCCTTGATAATAGTTGTACTAACAATGTAATTTGAGATATAATTCGAATCAATAAAAATGTTACCTGAGCTGAAGAAGACTGATTTTTAAGCGATAACATCTGTGGGGGACCTGCCAAAATTACTTAGTGTTTGGAAGTGAATAAAACAGATGACCGTTTCTCTTTCCAAAGAACACAGGGGTTGATCTCAAACTGCAATGGTTACCTTAGAACCTATGAGGCAAGATAAAATGTCATGCACTGCATATATATCATATTCCTTAAGATTTGGGGAGACGGGAATAATTTATGTGTTAAAAATGAACTGCTATTACTGTCAATTTTTTAGCTCTTTAAACCTCACCGAAATTCTTGTATTTCAGCTTATCAGCAGCGTAGGAAGCTGGAGCCAGTCCATGTTGTTGATGATGATGATGTCGTCAGTGATGGCTGAGAGGAACGCTGCAGTTATCTCCAGAAGGTATAGACGAGAGTTAAGGTGACGGGCCTGACCACTTATCCTGAAAAGTGCTGAAGTCCTTGTTATTGTCTCCATTATTCTCCATTATCCTCTCCTCACCTTGATGCAGGGAAAGCCAGGTGACCCCGCCCCACCCCCCACCTCACTGCATACATCAGCAGGGAGCTCCTCAATTATAAGGTGAGGTAGTCTGGTGTCTTGGCTTTAAGTGAGCTCAGGACAGAAGAGAACGTGGCCTCATCTTGCCACAGAGTAAGACACAAACTTGGGGATCATCAGGTGTTTCCTCGTGTCACATCCCTTTGACTCAGAGATCTATGTGTGGCAGCTCCACAGAGATCTTTTCAGTCAGAAAAAAGACGAATATAACATTCATAACCACATTTGAATGGATTTTTCTACCCCGAGTCTCTAATGCACTTGACTTCCCTCCAGGTTAGATGCAGAAAATGCCAAACCAGACTCCTGATTGCTCTTATCAAAGCAGCTCTTTAGAATAAAAATACTTTTTAGATGCATAGTGATATGTTGTTGTACATTATTAAAACAGAGATGAATAATGTCTGTAGTAAAGGAGGAGTTTGAGTTTATGTAAGCAGGTGTGTGGAGCTCCTGCAAGAGCAGATCAGACCAGTCTCTGCTGGCAGAGACCGGCCAGATTGCCATCTCCTGCAGAGGGATCAAACCTAAAGTAAGTGCAGACTCATTAGTGTTTTTAAATTTTTCCCTAATGGAAGTCTTTTTTTTATTTTTCTTCAGTAAGTAATATACTGCACCAACTTCACTGCTGTAAAAAATAATGACTGCTAAATAGCTTCAAAGACCCTTTTTTTCTTTTCTTCCAGAGTTACATACACTCCTCCTCTCACCCTCCTCTCTTCCATGTTCACTCCATACCTCTCCCTTCTCTTCATACCCAATAAAAAGCTGCAAGCACAATGTGTCTCCCCCCCTGTCCGGCCTTGTCAATGCAGCTGGCAGCCATTTCCCTGTTTGTTAACACACTGTTCTCCCTGCCAGTCAGATGATGCTGTGTGGCTGGAGTGTGAAGGAACGGGATAATAAAGGGATGGAGAGATTTGCGGCAAAACGAGGGAGCGAGCGAGCCCCACACGTCCTGTTTCAGCTGAACTCAGGACGAGTGTTAGCAGTCACAGATTTATAGGGATCTATGTGTGCTGAACAAGCTGCATCGTATATTGTAGTGCATCACATGTCGTCTAAGTGCAGAGGGAGGGAATGTGAGTATGTGCGTGCGAGACAGAAAGCTCAGGAAGGACGGAGCGAGAGAGCAGATGGAGGTGAGGGTGAAGTGAGAGTGAAAAAGAGATGACATCACTGAGAAAATGCTGAGCTGGATTTAAGGGCTACTGGATGGAAGGAGGTCTACTCCCACAGTGCACCATCTCTCTCTCTCTCTCTCTCTCCCCCTCTTTTTTTTCTCTCTCTCATGAGATGTACAGTGCAGGTCGTGTTCCCATCCCTACACGGTTAGTTAATGGAAGGAGGGTTGAATATTTTAAACAGCCCTCCACTCTCCTCCTTTTTCCCTCCTTACTCTTCTCTCCCTCCCCCTTTTTTTTTTCTTGTTCAGTTGTGCATTAGTCAAGTGCACACATGACCCTGTTTCTGCTACTGCAGTCCACGTTTGGAATCTGCATGACATCATGCTGTATTTTTGTATTTTTGGGATCAGTTGGATGAGTGGCGGTGTAGTGAGTGTCCTCACTGACTCTCTATGGCCTCCCTAGGGATCACACCTCCTCCTTGCTGCCTGTAGTAACTACCCACTTGCAAGGGAGCTCTTCACCTACAGATGCCTCGCTGCATCCTGTAGCTGTTAAGGAATTTAGATCTAACATCTAACAGTAACACTGGTAATGTAAGTTATCTCATCATTATATGTGGTCACCGTGACCACCCTGTAAGAAAGCAAGGCAGAGCTTCATATACGGTACTTTGTAGTCTGCCCTGAGTAATAACAAAAGAAGGTATAAATTGAAGGCTTTGTCCCATACATTCACACAATTAATTACCAACTGTCTGTAAAATTGCACACTCTCATATAGTTACACACTTACTACCCCTACCACCCTCTTGTGCAGACGCACACACTCCCACACACTCCCACACACTCACACTTGTGTTCACTAAGACAACCGGGGTTGCCTGCTGAGGATTCTGACGGCCTCTCTTGGACTAGCGCCATACACATTCCTCCTTCCCCAGGTTGCCATTGGTTCATCTGAGCTCAGCCAGTGCACTCTGTCACCCCATAAGTGTGTGTATATATGTGCATGTGTGTGTCTGCTTCAGTGTGAGTCCATGTACTGTACGCACCCTTACATAAAAAAAAAAAAAAAAGTTAACATCTTCTGTTTTTCCAAGAATTTACTACACACAAGTACACACACACACACATACACACATACACACACACACTGGGAGAAACACACATGCACACATGATGCTCGGGTCCATGCCTCCTTGTGAACCACTCACACATACTTAAAATGCCCCCTGATGTGGCCCCTCAGTGCATATACACGGCCATACTGTACTCACATCTATACACATGTTGGCTCAGAGCCAGGAGCAACAACTGAAGGAGGACACTGTAGAAAACATGTGGACCGGCTGTTTATTGTTGCTTACATTACAGAGGATCGGTGTGCTTTACTATTAAGCAAGTATTTTCTAATATAAAGAGTCAATGACAAATGACCTTCTATTGTCGGTTTATATAAAGCGCACACTGATTTCTGTACAGCTTTCGGCTTTTTGCAGACAAAATCAAATCCAGTCTTTACACTGCAATTCAGCATGCTGACTCTCAATAAACTGCATTAATCGGCAGTGTGGATGTAAAAGAATGGGATATTAATTTGATAACTCTACAATGTACATGATGTGACATATTTGTTGCTGCTCTTAAAATTTAAGTCAATTTACAAGGTTTTTGGTAAACAGCCACAGTAATATTCGATGCTTGCATATCATCTCGTTTTTGACCGAAGGATCCTATTTATTATTTGAAGTAAAGTGGTGGGAGAAATACTCAGATCACTTAAGTATCAGATTACTTACGGGAAAAGTATCAAAACTTCCGTGTAAAACTACTCAGTTGCAAGTAAAAGTAAACATAGAACATCAAAAGGAAGCTTATTTTAACAAGCTGATATACTGTTGGATTTTTGAATCGACAATGCATAAAATAAAGATACAAGGTCAACTTCAAAACTCTACTGAAGTGCAGTACTTAGTTACTTCCCACCACTGCCTACCCGTTTTTATTAATTACTCCACCACATTTTATAGGGAAACGCTGTGTTTTACACCACTACATTTATTTGACAGCTAGTTACTAGTGGCTTTACAGATTAAGAAAATATATATACAAAACAT
>NW_019473946.1:0-1829 GCF_002814215.2 Seriola lalandi dorsalis | reverse complement strand
AGCAGAAATAAACATGTTTACAGCCTGGTACAAAAACAGTTTTGGTCTCTACAGCTAATTTCCTCCTTCATGAAAACTGTTTATATAACTCACCTGTTTACATTTATTAAAGCTATGGAGAATTGAAGGCGTGGTCTCTTTGAGTGACAGGTGGGTAAGCGTATTATTGCCTCGAGCCGACATGAAGCCGAAGTCTCTGCTCCACATGCGCCCCTACTCTTTGACATTTTTGGAATAGCTGGGAGTTTGGTGGAGTCAGACACTGCCAAGATGGCGACGGTGGAGCAGCTCACTCTGAGCTTTAACACTGCTCTTCAGAAACCTATGGGTGACCTCACGGAGGCTTTATTTACAGTCTATGGTACCTGCCTTCGTCACCATGGTTACAATAATAACAATAACAGTCATGGATAATAGAAACAATATAAACAGCCGGGCTTCACGGGAATGGAACACCACCTCTCTTTATACTACATCCCCTCACTGTTCTCTTTGCTCCTGTCATAATTACTATGGCCACTAGATGTCACTTAGCAACAAAACCTAACTATGGGTCATGATAAACCTGCTGCACAGACAACCTGCAGGCTCGTTTTTTACAGGACGTTCTCTAATTATTAATGATCTATAATTATATATAATTAGAAAAATAACTGAAACTATTGTTTTTATAATAATTTTTAATAATCTAATATCACAACAACATTGTATATTGTGATGTTTGGGCTGTATGGAGATATCACCCAGCCCATAAGAGATTACTTGTCAATTTTCCTTCCTGGTTTGATGAAAATCAATAAGTGTGGCCAGAGGGCATTCTGGGAAATGTAGAAAAATGACTAACTGAAGCAGGATGATGGGAAAAGTGATGACCAACAGGTACATTCAAACCTATTCCTTTAAAGCTCTTCTCTGAACATCTCCCTCATCCTCACGTCATACTCATGGTTTGAATGGAACAGAACAGAGGTGTTTCCTCTGATAATTACCTTAAAAGATTGGGGAGGTGAAGAACCTGCTGGGCTCCAAAACAACTCCTTTCCCTGGTTGCCGAGCAGCAAGATGCCAGCTTGTTTAAAGCAGTCCCACTGGGTGTCTCTGAGGCGCCGTTCAATGAGGAGCCGCCGGCGACTCTTTTCCCCAACAGCTTAGTGCTCATCAACTATTTAGATATGCATTTAATGCTCCTGGGGAAGGTAACGTCTTGCTGCTGGCGGGGGGAGCGAGAGGAAACAGTTGTCAATGTAACGGCCGGGAAATACGAAAGGGAGAATATTCTGCACCGGCAAAATGAAGCCTGAATAACAGCTTAGTGGTGGTAGCCAGGTTAGTTTCTTCTGAGTCTGGTGGGGGGAAGGCGTCGATTGGTTGTGGGTGTATGTTCCCATGGGCCCCACCATCACCACCACCACCGCCTCCCCCACCTCCCTCCCCATTCTGCCTGTAAGTCAGTCCCCAGGCACTAAGCTATGAGTTCCCTCCTCTTCTATATGACAGTGTCCCTCGCCTGTACAGACACATCCCTCTCTGTCTGAGCACTCACATTCCTCTCTCTGCCTCACCCTGTCCTCCAACACTCCACCACCACCCCCACCACCATGTCCACACCTCCACCTCCTCCGCAGTCCTTCCATCTCCATCGTATCCCCAGACTCCCACAAGCAACTCCATGAGGGGTCGCATGATGAATGAGCAGACAGTCAGCAGGACCTCTGTGTGTGTGTGTGTGTGTGTGTGTGTGTGCAGGGGAGAATGCACATGCATGCATCAGTGTGTGTGTGTGCGTGCATGCGTGTGTGTGTGTGTGTGTGTGTGTGTGTGTGTGTGTG
>NW_019473945.1:0-1830 GCF_002814215.2 Seriola lalandi dorsalis | reverse complement strand
TTATGCCATTAGCAGTTTGTGTGGAAAATGACATGTAAAGCAATGCAATGACATTAAGGACTACTAAATTAGAGTTCACGGTTAGGCCTGCCATTATCATACCTCCGTTTTACATATGCATGTACTTTGACTTTAGCTAAGTGAGCCAAATGAAACACAAGCACAGTGGGATTGTGGAGCCAACAGGTGCGGGCATGGACGTACAGCTGTTGCTTTAAAAGGCAAGAGAAATTGTGAAATTTGGAGCGTGTAGTTTGAAAAAAGGATGACAGCAGCAGCCACTGCAGCGAAGCACTGAGCAACAAAGAACAATATGTGAGTACTACACAGTGTGCGAAATTGTGGGCTGCACTGTTCATATTGCTTTGTGTTGTCAGTCTTGGTGAAGCTCTTATTTTTTTGTTGTTGATTGCACGAGCTGTCAGGTATTTATGCCTGTTGGACGTGATATGTGTCCACAGGCTTTTTTTTATCTGTTGTCATGAGTTGATTCATTCTCTTGAGGCTATCCTGAGAAAGATGATTATAATTGGCAGGCTGGTGTATCCATAAGATGCAAAGTGCCCATCTGCAGTATGTAAAAGGAATTGATATTTTGGCTCGGATATGTAGCCCTGTGGTGCAGCTTGCAGAGCATGACATTGTTAGTCTTGTCCACACACACAGAGATAAACACACCAAACAGTAACGCTTATTATTGTCATTATTACGCTCGCCTTTTTATCATATATATTTTTCTCAGTGCTGCTGAATGTTTACGTAAGCTACCTGAGGATAAGGGCGTGACAAATGTGATGTGTTCTAAAGAGTCAGCGCCATCTAATCTGCCTGAAATCAGAGCCTCCATCTTTAATTACGATGAAAGCACAAACTGATGCCTTTTTATATTTACTACATCAGTGAGCATCCAGGTTAATCCAAGAAAGGATTATCTCCAGTGACTGAGAGTGACCACTCATGTAGTAAACTCACAAGTAAGGTGACTCAGATTCAGAGGGTCTGTGGAGTTACAGAATGGCCCAGCCACAAGTCATAATAGTCAGTCGCACTAAGCCATGATAGGAAATGTCCCCATCATCTTTATTTAAAGCTTAATATCTCCAGGCTGTGTCTCAGGCCCGATGCTGGTGACATAAAAATGATCAATGACAGTAGATCATCCCCATGGGAAGTGCAAGATACACATCACATGATTAATGGCTTTGTCAGCTGTCATGAACTATACTGGACCAATACAGTGAAGGCTTCATAAATCATAAATTTTCTGACACATGAAGTTTTTGTGCATTTTATAAAAGCCAACATTTGGTGTGTTGTCTTTTTTTTTTTCTCCTTTTTGATTTCGGCAGCACTCTCAGGAACATAACACGATCAATTTTGCTTCCCAATTTTATCTGTTTATAGTTGCTGCATTCTGTTGACGGCAGCGCTGTTGCAAAATGCCTCCAGTCTAATGATGAATTAAACATGAAATTTAAGAGTACATATAAGATGTCCCTCAGGACAGTCTGTCATGCGCTGTCATATGCTAATGAATGTCTCTTAAACCTGCATTAAGTGTTTACCACTAGAGAGAAGAAAGACTCCAAAACAAATTCACAGTAACGTAGCGCTGATATACCATCAGCTTATCAAGTGCTTAGGGCTAAAGTATTCGTAGAAAATTGGCTGCTTACACATCCAACAGACACAGAGCAGCACAGGCATCCCACTGGAGTCTTTTTTTTTTTTCTGTGTACCTGTCAAATATCAGCCCAATATTCACTCACATTTCAAGCCCTGGTTTGGTCCACGAATCCCTGAGGAAAAAAAATTTGAATTTTTTTTTTT
>NW_019473944.1:0-1831 GCF_002814215.2 Seriola lalandi dorsalis | reverse complement strand
GGGGGGGGGGGGGGGGGGGGGGGGGGTAGGAGTGAAGACAGACAGTCAGACACAGGCAAAATGTCAAAAAGCCTGGGAAGATAGGGGGAAATAAAAATAGAAAGGCCAAATAGAAGTAGAGGGAGAAAACGGCAATCCACTCAGGGAAGTCTCCCTAACACAAGCATGGAAAAACTGCAAAACAAAAACTTAGACAGAGAACTTGTTTCTGCTTCTTCCTGTTGTCTGTTTCTCAACATGCACCTTGTTTTCATCGTAATCATTTTTGTTATGACTTCAGTCTGACCCCCAGCATAGCAAATCTGTTGACTTTCTACAACGCAGATGACAGTGAAAGTGAAAATGAAATGCAAAAATGAAAATTTTAACTGAAACTGTGTATCGCGTGACAATGGCAATATCTCCCAAAATGGTCGCAATATGATTTATTTTGTATATTGTTCAGCACTAATGCTAGTGTTTGTCTGTTAGCACTGCTGGATGTGTACACATGCAATTCTTTGTTGACACGTTACCCATACAAACTTTATAAGGTGATAATATCCCAGTGTTCTGTTTCCAGCTTGTTCTGTTGCCCTCTAGTGACCATAAAACCAACTAATGTAGCTTTAAATATATTGACATTAATTTTTTCATGGATTGTTGGTTAGTTTTGTAATAGTTACTTGTTGCCTTTATAGAAACCAAACTGCACTTTTTTATCTGGTGTTTAAAGTAATGGCCTAAAATGAATTATTAGCTGCTAGTTAGCTGCTAAGTACCACTGATTGGTATTGATTGGTGATCCAATGATGCATGGGTTCAAATCATGTAAATGTATGCCATTTTGGACAATTTGGCTTTTGGGGTTAATCATGGCTATGACTCAACAATGCTGGAGGAAAGTGTTGTGTGACTACCGTATCTACAGGAGAGGTTAAAAACCTAAACACCCACAGTCCACCCACACAGATTTCACTTGTTCTCCCTAATTAGACCTTTTCTCAGGACTGTGTGGGCGTGTACCAACTAGGCTTGATTTACATCTCATGCAGCCTCCTGTTAGCTGTATTACACCTGTTAGTGCGGGAGCGCTCACACCTCTGTCAGTCTTATTAGTGTATGTAGAGAATTCCAATCAGGCAGGATAACTTAGTGTCTTTCCAGTTTTAAGTGGCATAGTTATTGTGATTTAGTTCAAATATTAAAAACTTTTTTTTTTCATGCAGTGCTTCTGCTTTTTTTCTCGTCCAACCCATTTATTCTATTGCAACCTTGACCTGTCCATAAGCACCTACACACACCAGCTCATTTTCTCCATTCTATACCGTCCTCTTTCTTCACCTCTATTTTACCTTTCTCATATATTCATACATATTTCATTCTCCAGTTACTCCAGCCTCAAACTACATGCAGCCTGACAGTCCCCCTGTAACAGGAGTTTGACATTTCCTGATGGATATGGAGACAGCAATGAGAGTTTACCTCTGCTTCCTCCTTGTCCTGCTGCATCTCACCCTCCTTCCTTTTCTCACCCTTCTCCCCTCACTCTCCCTTGTGTGCTGTGTGAGGACAGAGAGAGAGAGACAGATGATGTGTGTGTGTGTATTTGGAGAGGGAAGGGTATGTGTGTTTATTCAATGCGAGAGTGTGTGTTTGTGTGTATCGCTCCGTCTCTCTGCAGGCCGTTTATACTAGTCTGGCGTTTTCAACCAATCCCCGTATGGCAAGTGTTGTGTCCCACCAGCCACACACACGCACACACATACACACATACACACACACACCACTAAAGGTAATGAGATGTCTGGTCTCTTGTGTTAGAGCCTGTGTGTGTGTGTGTGTGTGTGTG
>NW_019473943.1:0-1831 GCF_002814215.2 Seriola lalandi dorsalis | reverse complement strand
TTGCTTACCAACGTGTAGATATCTCCTATTTTTTTAATTAAGCGCAGTCTTCAGAATCAAGTACATCCATTGCTTGTACTAGTGGATCTAAAACATTAATTTCTTACTGTTTGTTTGAAGCATGTCGTATCATAAGTGGAAGTGTAGAAAAAGACCAGGCTGAACTTGCTTGTTGTTTGTGCTCTGGTCATCACTGTTGTTGAGTTAAAGCTCAGCTGGTGGAATCATCAAACTTGAGAAAACACGATTCTCAGTCCTCTCCCAGCCACTTTGTCCAGGCGTTTTTACAGCATTGTTTGAAAACTGAGCACTGATAGGCTCCGCTTCAATGCTTGTGTTGGCCGCGGACGTGCCATTTAAAACGTCAAAAGCTCGTCAGAAGGCCAGTTTTTCTTTTTTCTTTTAGGAATGCCCGGGTTTCCGTTCCAGCTCTTTCTTCCCCAGAGGGGAATAAAGCTGGTTTACTCTTATTTGGTAATTTATCCCATCCTCATGTAAACAACTGTACTGAACACTTTGTGGGGTTTATTTATGTGCATAATGATCGTGTGGACATGTGTACCACCACTTAAAAACCTTCAATCCCACTCACATCCACACATATTGCATGTGAGCTTGACATTTCTACGTTTGTTTCTTTGGGAGCAACAACTGTTTTGTATTGGGTATTTTGTCCATTATTTCTTAGTGGAGTCCTAAGACTGTGGTGGTCACTGAGGAGGCGTGGATGATGTGGTTGACGAGTGATTTGTGGGGAATAACAAGGACACTGGGCAACTAAACATCTCTGCATGCAGGCTTGGGATAGTAACTTTTATAATACAATATAAAAACCCAGGCCCTCTCTCCTGGAGGCTCAATGGATTTTCTCATAGAGGGTTTGTTTCATCATTTTAAAACATATTGCTTTGTTATTTTGTTTATAATCAAAGATAAATATGTATATGGTAATGTACTGTACAGTAAAACATTAAAACCTAATGATTCTAATGATATAATTATAATTATTTTCTAAGAATTTTCAAAAATTTCACAATTCACAATAGTCTCAATGCTGTTTTGATGCCCTCTCCACACTTTCAGAAAAAAAGTCTGGTGAAGAAATACATAATTATTCATATTCCTGTTACACTTTAAAAAAAGTTGGCTTCAAACCTGAAATAAATGATTAATCTGACATCACCTTTTATATGGTGTTGATATGGTGGAGTTGTTAACATTTCCATTAGACATACGGAAAATAACAGCATTTATTTTGGCAAACAGATAAATCTATGGCATCCTGTTTATGTTCACCAGCTAGCTGCTAAGTTTGTCTAACCTGTGGACAGGTAGTGTACGAGAGCATTGAGAGTGAACAGTAAAGCAACAGTAAAGTTGCAGAGATGCTCCATAGAGCTGACGGGGACTGCAGAGTCTGTGAGCAACTCCTTTCACATACAAGTGGTCATTTGATCCATTGTTATTATAAAAATATTTATCTATAGCACCTTTTAAAAACACTGGCTCTAAAAAAGCGTTATGTCAGCTTTAATAAACTCACCATGTTGTGGAATGTAAACTCTTCCACATATAATTAAAACCTTCAGTTTCCAGAAACAAAACTGAGGACATGACCTCAGTGTCCTTAACGATAGCTGCGACCTTACATATGAGGCTTTGACACTGTGCCAATGGCTGATTCAAATGTTAATACTGAATGTAAATTGTCATGGTTATAATAGCATGTTTAGTTTAGAGAGCGGACACAAAACCCCATGAACGTGTTTCAGATATTTGGTTGATGCAAGTGGAACAGAGGCTATAGCACAAAGAAGGGAGGGACTTTGGC
>NW_019473942.1:0-1831 GCF_002814215.2 Seriola lalandi dorsalis | reverse complement strand
ATACACAAAAATGTATACAATGACATATATGTAATCAAATACTATCCAATACAGTAGCTCTGCAAAAAACAGATCATTTGTGAAGGTTAAAATGTCACATTTTGATTGATACTGGTTGAGAGGGGTTAATTCGACTGTAATTTTTAGGCAGCATTTTATAATGTTGTTACTTTATAATAGCATACATTATTGTAATTAAGTTAGTCCAATTAAAAATGTATTCAAATGAGCAGAATAGAGAATAAATATAAAAATAAAATATACAGAAGTGCCTTGCAGATAAACAAAATCATTCCTGTGAGTTTGTTTCAAATTGAAAGGGGATATTGAGAGCATCATTCGATGCAGATTTGACTCTCCATGTGGCCATTAAATACCACTAAATAACCACTAATAACCTCCATTAAAGGTTTATGAGCATTTTATGCCGGGTTCCATTTCTACCAATTACCCATTTTATTTGAAGATCAACGCAAATAATCACTCAGAGTTTTAAAGCCTTAATTTGAGAGTTAAACTCCAAACAGCGGAAGCACAACACAGAAATTTTGCAAGAAAAAAAACAAAAACATAGTAGACTGCTGTTGCTGATTCTGTGATGAGTGAAAATCCATTGAGGTGAGCCAGAACATGTGTTTAGCCTCAAACGTTAGCCTGATATCTGTAAGGGTCTGCTGGGATCCTGATAAATATGACTAATTATCCACCGCCACTCTTTCTCTCATTTGCATGTCTTTGGAGGATTACAATCATAAACAGCTATTCAGAAAGATGTTATGGTGGTACCACTTCATGTTTGAATCCCACCGCCATTACCATTTTTACATTTTTATTTCAGTGAATATATTCATTGCCATCATTCAAACCCAGTTGACACTGGTATGGAATATTAACCAGCTCACTAGCCCTCGATCGTTACACCTGTACTTACTCAGTCCTGTGTAAATTTGCTCTGCAGAGCTCGAAATGATTCACATGGCGAAACCTTATATGTGTGTGTACTCTTCCAGCCCTTTGCCCTTGCAATTGTTTTGGCAGTGGGCTACCCACCAGACAAACGCATTGTCCAATCATGACAGTAGCACAGAGCCATGCAACACAATAGGCCCTTTAACCACCTGCCCTGAATAGTTAATCTTGCTGCAGCAGGCGAGCTATTGAATTCTAGTAACTGATACCTATGCTAATGCACTGTGTGTGCACACATGTGTGTCCCTGTGCTTGAGTGAGCATGTGTGTATCTTACTGGCAACAATGCGTTGCCTGGTTCAATCATTGTCTTTGTCTTAAAAGTGACTCTGTGAGACAGCACAGAGGTTTAAAGGTTCTGTGTGGTGACAGAAACCCTGAACACAGCGGTGCCAATCCAACCTACCAACACAGAGATGTGCACTGTGCTCTGTGTGTCCCTTCTATAAGCAAAGCATGATATCCCCATGAAACCTGAGATGCCAGTCTCCTATGAAAATTGGCCTTGGCCTCTATTCAGTTAACATGACTTATTGTGTGTATTACCTAACTGAGGCATCAGGTGTCTCTGAGCCATAGATGTGACAAGTGAATGCTAACAATGCTAACATGTTCTCTGTCAGTTAACTAAAGCACTAATAGAGATTTCTTTCCCCCAGTGTAAGACATGCCTTTTTACAACGTCTCTCACATTTAACACTAAACACAAGATTTTAAGTAAGGCTATAGCACCAGTTCATTTTCGGTTTTTTAACATTTGACGAACTCCAGTATCTAATTTAATGTAAAACCGGTCCACCTGCTAGCTAGCCCGTAGGCTTAGCTAAATGAGGCTAATGTGGTGACAAGTCAGATTTCACAC
>NW_019473941.1:0-1831 GCF_002814215.2 Seriola lalandi dorsalis | reverse complement strand
TTCGATGGCCCTCAGAGGTTTATGCCCAGGGAACACTACTAAATGGGCAGCAGGCGTTTCAGTTACAATGATAAATGACCCAGAGTTTGAATTACCTCTCCTCTTGGATCAGAAAACCCAGAGTCTCCCTCATCTCAGGGTTAACAAACTGGGAGTCTTCACTAAACCCAGGGTCTATTCCAGAAAGCAGGTTTAACAAACTCTGAGCCAAACCCTAAACTCTGAGTTGATGAACCCTGGACATTCAATCCCTCTGAATAAAAGGAATGGAAATGAACATGTGGGAGATGAAAGTTGGACATAAACGACACAATGTGTTATCATGTGTGTATATTTAACATTTATTTAGGTTTAAATGTGGTTGCAATAACAACACAATAAATAGATCCTTAGTGATATCACAGAACACAGCAGTTTTGGATTCACAAGAAATAATACTTAGGGAACATTCACAGTAACAACACTGAACAGCTACAGACAACAGAGCTCATTTTCACATGAAGCAATAACTGGCATTAGTGAATAGTATGGTAGATATCATAACAATGGTGTCGGACATTTGCAGTATTGCATATTCATGCACTACAAGCCTGTGTCACCTACACAGGATATAAATGAACATTTATCTTTTCCATGTTAGTAGATTTGAATTTTTAGTTAGTGGTATATCAGAGTGCAAAAACAGATAATCCCTTTTCCACCCATTTTTAGGTAAAGCAGACGCTGACCTGTGGTTGGACAGGCAGCTTTCCTGTAGTGGTGATCACATAACATTCAGTAACAAATTTTATATTGAAGAAATGCTTAATTACATGGGGCCATAACACAGCAAGGACTGTTAACTAGTCCTGTAGTGAAAAATGACATCATGTTCAAACTCTACTGCCTGTAACTCTCTCAACAATGACTACAAATGAAAAACCAAAGAGATAAAATTAGTCAGCGTGACATGAATCCAATACTGACAATAGTAATTATCTAGTGCTTGTTGGGTCCAATCCGAAACAGAAATATTAAGCACTACATTTTTTAAAAAGTAGAACCATTAAAAAAAAACAAAAAAACAATATTTATAAAAACAGAATGCAAAAATAAAATGTAAAAATAAAAAAATCTAAAATATTTTATAAAATATGACAAGCTCACAACAAATATGAAATTAAAAAGAAACATATTTGGTCATTGCAAACATTTCCTGGCTCTGTCACTTATTTTGGATTGTAGGGGGAACAAAACTTTATATGAAATCATGAGGAAATGCAATGAAACATTCTCATTCGGTTAATTTAAAACTCAAAATAAAGGGACAAGACGGCCTTTAGAGGAAGTGCAACACTTCCATTGTAAACAATCACTACGTTTCCCGCATTGAAAGTAATTTAATGATAGAGGATGTAATATCCTTCCTGGTATTTTTTTCTTCAGGTATAAAGTCCATAGCGTTTTAAAAAAAGATATGCCGTCCATCAACATCTTCGGTGCATCACCCTGTACATTCCCACACATACAAATTACATCAACCATTATTTCTGCAACAAACCTACAGTATTATGGGACATCTTATTCTTTCATACACACTTAAAAATCAGCTCTTTTTGGGATTTCCTCATTAGCAGCCTTCGTCGTCCCTCTCTCTTCATAAGCTTGTGGTGGTAAGGCAGTCTGCATGCTGGGAAAGCTGGGGCCGTTGTCACATGTCTAAGGCAGCCAATGAACTGAGAGCAACAGCATTTTCTTACACTTCCACCTTTGAAGGAAGACGCAGACATAAACTGGCCAACCTACCTGCAGGTCAAACCCACGTCAAAACAGGCTACAGAGGACAGACGTT
>NW_019473940.1:0-1831 GCF_002814215.2 Seriola lalandi dorsalis | reverse complement strand
CAGCAACTTGGAGTTCACATTGAAATATAGCAAAGAGAAGCTTAAGTTCCTGAATATGTGGGTGGGCTCAATGACAGTATGATGTCTCTTTCAAAAAGACACAGATACTGTGAAATCACTTGTGTTAGTCATCAGCTTCCCTTTGCCTGTTAAAAGGTTTTACCCGCGATCGATAGAAGATTCTTTTGAGCCAGCTCTGAATTAAAGATAGTTGGATCTACTAATAAAAAATACAAAAAAAAGAATTCAGTGACTTTTTCTTCTTTTTCATCAAACTCTAACATGATTAAGTCAATTTTTAATAAACACCAGCATATCCTATCATCTGATCCTTAGTTGACGTTTTTATTCAAAGATTCTCCTCTCATAGTACACAGGAAAAACAGAAACACTGGAGACTATTTGAACAGATCTATCTTTTATTATACACCAGAATGGGTATTTATTCTGAATGCTTCAACTGCTGCATCAACTATTGCTGCTTACTAATTAAGTGAGCTCATATATGTAAGGCAGAGTATTTTTTCTTCAGCTTTGTATAGTTTTCAGGGGATTTTCTCATCTCATGAGAGTGGCTTTTTATACACCTGTCCCTCAAGACTTTTAGAGTGCAGGACATCTTTTAAATGTTAGTCTTATGCAGATGGGTTCAAAAGTAATTACCAAATCTCGCTTTCCTACTCTGACCCTGGCTTTGGAAATACTGGATGCATTTATTGTTTTTGCCTATGTTGGCTGCCGTGCTGTAGCGCAGGACCAGCGTGCTCTGATGCGTTAGCTGTTCCCTGCAGGTTTATGGATGTTTTGGCCCTGCAGTCACCACTCCCTGAAAGAGGCTCTACTCTGAGAGATTAAGACTGCCAAACCTTCACCTCTCCCTCTCCTTTTAGAGTAATTACGCAATTCTGCCTCTCTGAGCGAAGAGGGGGGAAAAGGCACTCAGATTCATTGAATGCTAATTCAAGCAGGAAATTCAAAAGGGATCTACATATTTTCACATTATGGGTACAAGGACAGGGTGAAGTAAAATAATATCCAGATATTGTTAAGCAAGATATTGTTGAGCTCTCACAAAGACTTCTCCCCCAACAGGACAACTGCTGCAAACAGACTAGGTCTTTGAGGTCAGAGGGAGACATCGTGTCACGAGGCCCAGTTTTATTCCATCCTATTTATAATGGATGAGATAGAGGGGGAAAAGCGTTGTACAGCCTGGCTGAGCCCTGGCAAATATTTTGGCATCTGGATGCTTAATATTTCATGAGATAAGATGATGGAGGCTAGGTAGATGATGGACACCACGCAGAGTGCCACTGGTATTTGTGTCTGCTTGTTATATATAGCCTGATTTACTCCTTGTTCTATGCCATGGGCTTGTCATAAGACAGTCCTCTACTCCTTTTTGAGATGCATAGAGGGGCAGAGAAAGCTAGTGGGCTGACTGAGGCAATTAGGTCTATTATTAGTACGACAGTGGAAGGATTGATGCACACAATAGTCGGTGTGTAAGCAGAAAGCCTGGCTACGTGAAGGAAATTCTAATGGTGAGAATTTCCTAGATTATATGGGCCTTCATTAACATTTTCACACATGGCTGCCTAACAAATGAGAAAAGAGCCCTGGCATACCAGCAGATTTATCACGTGCACACAACAGACCAGCTAGCTCCTTCTTCGCTTCTTTCGGTACAGAACACACTCTGTACCGCTCTCACAGCAACATTAGCCATGGGCACTTTGGGTGTCTTTGGCTTTTGAATAATGGGGCAGCAGGACTATGATGCTGTTCCATGCTACATAATATATAAAGGTGCACATTTTATACCTTGCCA
>NW_019473939.1:0-1832 GCF_002814215.2 Seriola lalandi dorsalis | reverse complement strand
TACCCCCAGCCAAACCACTATAACCAATAGTAAAACAAGTTGTTTGAACCTGGGGGAAATGTAAAATCTTTGGGGTGAAATGACTCTCAGTCTCACATCAAACGTTCCAGACTTCTGTTGAGGTGCTGATGAGCAGCAGCAATCCTATCGCATATCTTTTCATCATGTAGTCTACAGTCCATAGCGGAAACCACCAGAGAGCTACTATAACCACCTAATATAAAGTTAAGATCCATTAAGAGCTAAATGTCTACCTAAGAAGCTATTAAAAGAGTTTTTTCTCTGCGAAACAATTCTCTGGCTTTGAAGACTGATTAATGTAATGTGCAGGTCTGCAGTCTTTCAGAGGTCTCCCCCACTTTCTACAGACTTTGGTGACTGTTAGATGAACCAGAGACTTGTGTGAACCGTGTCCTCCTTCTGTCACCGTGGCCTCTCTATTAGTCACAGAGAGGGAAGGAAAGGAGGAGAGCCACTCTAATTATCCGCCACTCCCCGCAAGTTATGTTAATGGTTGCTTCCGGCTTAAGTAGGCTATCTATATGCAAAGTCTCTTCTGATGAATTTCTTCATTATTTATTGTTAATGTATTACTGTATCGCTGTGATGAGGAGAGAAGGCTGTTGGTTCGACACCGCATTGACTTGTGTGAGTGTGATATAGAGAGTTGGAAGAATGAACTACGAGGCAGAGCTTTGCTTTGTGATACACAGGCAGCATTGTGGAGTCCATGTTTATGTCACTTTATCAGCTTACAGTTGCAGTTTTTAGAATCAATACTTATCATTTGTCAGGGATCTATTTGGAATATACACTTAGCTTGACAGTTTTGTGCTTGATTGATATTTTTTTTGTTTTACTACTTGACTACCTTCACACAGTTTTTGTGGACTGGCCATTTCTGACATTCAAGTAACTATGATTTGTCACTCAGGTGACAAACTATGCTTACTTTTACTATCACAGTGATTTAAAATGTACCTGGATATGTGGAACTTTAAATCACTGAAACCACTGGTAACTACTGTTTGTATGTATTTACTCTTAAGATAATTGTAATTTTGTGTAATTATAGCATACCCATAGTGCAATTTAAAAAAGTTATTTTATCAATAATAAAGTGCAATATTCTATTGCAGATACGTCTGGGAATGTATGTTGAAATACATTCTATAAAGCAAAATATTAAATTCACAATACATAATGTAAAATATATCAAAACATTACATTAGGGATGATAAAGAGATTGGTGTCTAATTTGAAAACAGGTTAATCGCGGAAATATTTCTGTGCAGTTGTATTTGATCGGGATGATTTAACTTCTCGTGGCTCGCTGTGCTCTGCATGTTGATTTCTACTCATTTGCCAGTTTCCATCCAAGCTGAGGGATCACATATTGGCTGCATTGATTCTCACAAAGAATTGAGTAAGTGTCTTGCCTTGAAAGTTATTTCTTTAACCACAGTATCCACTTAGATGTACTTTTTAGACATAACTAGGCCTACTACATGACCTAATACAGAACTACTCGTTCGGATCAGTTACAAACTCTTTGACCTACTTTGAAATAACAACATTAGTACTTTTAGTAACTTTATATTCAAAGTCAACACCTCTCAGAAATCTCAGTCCTCTGATTCATAAGAACCCATCCACTTTTTTAATGTGGATGAAGCATCAGTCCTCCAGTACTCCCCAACACTCATCATGTCTTTCACCTTGAGGTTGCCCTCTCAGCTCCATCCATTTCCCCTGAAACAGGAGCTGGATTGTGGCGAGCTGAGCACCACTAAGCCTCTGCTCTCAGGAACACTGACCTCAATCAAAGGGAG
>NW_019473938.1:0-1832 GCF_002814215.2 Seriola lalandi dorsalis | reverse complement strand
ATTCCTACAGGCACACTTACGCTTAGCTCTTTCTGACCCTGAACAGCTGATCTGCTGCAGAATACATTGTGCGCTGTGGTTGCACTTGTGCATAGTGATACAGAAGTTCAACGTTGAGAAAATATAGTTCCAAAGGAAAGGACAGTTTGACAGCAAGATAAAGTGGTGAAAATATTAGAAATAAATCGTACACATCAACTGATGTTAGCATCTTTTAAAGTGGCTAAAACACTTCTGCTGACCCCCGTCCACAGTCTACATAGCTCAGCTTCTTTGCTGGTGCTCCTGCGAATTTCTCCTGGGGAGCACGACGATCCAAATGTACTGCGGGAAATACATTGATTGTGTGACTATGACTTTCAAAAAATCCAGTCCAACCTATGTAGCCTAATCCTAAAATGCGATGTAGAATTAATGTTGTTGTTAACGCGGTGCTGCCACTGCCTCAAGTGACAAGATATATCCACGATTTTCCTATCTATCTAAATAGAAAATACTTCCTTTCATTATTTCTCAAACAGCTTGGCTTCCTAATTTTATGTTCAGCACAGCTTGGTCTTTTTTCTATTTTCCACAAGCAAAGAAAACAACAATAGCCGAGCTTAAAGGCAAGTCACTGGGGCATGCAGAGGACGAGACGGTCTGTGTAATTTTAGGAGTGCCCCCTGCTAAAAACGCAACCTGTGGTATTGTACACTGTCTTTGAATTTGAATGGACAATTACACATTGAATATATAATTCTTTCAAATGTTATGATGGTTGTTCAAATTTCAAATAAAAAATGACAGCTGTAAACCAGAGAGAATTAGGTTGGATGAGTGCAAACACATCAACATCAAGCTGAATTTTACAGTACACAAACTTAATCCAACACCTTACAAAATAAATCCCTTAACCACTGTTCATGTATTTGACATTTTACCACCAAACACAGTGTCTTGTGCTTTTTAGAGATTGTTAGTAAGAAACGTTTTATTATCGCAGGATGTTTGCCCGCAGGTTACTTTTACTCCCCTGACTTTCAGTCAAGTACAACCAAACAGAAACCTTATTTTGTTTTTGTCTGCCATCAATACATGACACACTCTCCAAACACACTTGACATCGCCTCTTTGTCATGTTTGTGGTGAGAGGAGAAACCCCCCCCCGCCACGTCAAATCCAACTAAAATGCTTTGGCTTTTCTGTGGACACAGCAGAAGTAATGGCACATCCATGTGTGTGTTGATTCACCTGTGCACCCACCGTAGACTGGCACCCACACACACGTTTGAGTTTACACACACACACACACACACACACACACACACACAGATACCAACATCATTATAGCATGGCTCCACCATTTCAGTGACAGATCTCCGCTTAGTGCTCCTCTGTCATTAGCTCTGTCATATTGCATGGTTTCTATGACAACCTCAGCATGATGTCAATTCAAGAGAGGGAGGTAAGAAATAAGGTCTTGTCTGGCACCTACTATTTTTAAATGAGACTGATTTGGTTAAAACATAAGGCGCATAGTGTACATGCAGGTGAACGGCATCAATTCATGAATGTGTGACAAGTCCAATCTTTTCCGACAGGCTGATATGTCTTTAACAAGCAGTTAAAGTGCTGTAAAAGGCTTTTGACAGCATTATGACTTTCACCATTGGTATGTTCTAATAAAAACATACACTCTGACCTTCTGTGCTTTTTCCCCATCCATGGTGGCTGTAAAATAAAAAAAGGGCTTGATATTGAATCATAAACAACTGACAAGGCTGCTGCTGGATTAGAAAAACAAGCGTTTTAAAAGGGAGCTGTAAACATCCAGAGGATGGATGTTCTTG
>NW_019473937.1:0-1833 GCF_002814215.2 Seriola lalandi dorsalis | reverse complement strand
TCTCTCTCTCTCTCTCTCTCTCTCTCTCTCTCTCTCTCTCTCTCTCTCTCTCTCTCTCTCTCTCTCTCTGAGGGACAGTTTACATTTATTCTGCCCTCGTTTAAGTTATTAACCTTCATCTTCTCTTTGTTTCTGTTTTCTTCTTCATATGTTGGTTTTATGAACCTGCACTGCTGACAGGAAAAAGGTCCCATGTCTGACAAATGAATTTCACTCCTTATGCAGAGCTGGATCAGACACCTGTGTTTTAACCTGCTCGGAGTACAAAAATATTTTTACTACATTGGGACAAATCTGACAGTGTTGGGTCTGTCGTTTATCACAAAAATGTGAGAAAACTCTCTGGCACACATTGTATTGTCTCTTGGGGCAAACTATTCTGATGTTGTATTCCAAAATGGGATAAAACAAATTACAAGAACTGATTTGACCGAAGCCAGGTCTGTCCTCTCTGTGTGAGTGTACTGTGTGTGCGCGTGTGTGCGCGCGTGTGTGTGTGTGTGTGTGTGTGTGTGCGCGTGTGCGTGCGCGCTCCGTGTTCTTACTAAGGCTGAGCTTTGGAAAGGCACCTGGTCCGTGACCACTCTGCACTGATCTCAGTTTCCCACCTGCTACTCGGTACATATCAAACCTCTGGAGAGTCTGTCATAAGAGACAAGTCTATCCAGTGTGAGATATAATAACTGGGCGTGAAGGCTCTGTCACATAAACTGCAGGTATAATTTTGCATTGAAAGTTAAAAGACATGTTAACTTCAGTGCAGACTGGTCTAGGATCAGCCCAGGTTATTTGGGAGGTGTAATAAGTAGTTTCTGGCTATGCTGCAAATTCAAAACAATAGCATATCTTCATAAGCTGGTGATCACAAAGCTATATTTTTACCTCTGTGTTTAAGGTTGGGTGTAGACATGCAGTCCTGACTGTGGTTCAGGTTGGGGTTAACTCTCCAGGAGTGTAGAGTTCCAGTTTTGCAGCTTGGCCAGAAGTGTACCAGCCCGGCAAAGTGGAAGTCGCAGTGTCTTTTGTAAACCACTCTCCATTCTGGTGTCGGTCTCTCAGGAGGTTAACTTTGAGCAAACGGGTCCATGAGGTCAAGATAGCCCAACCAAACAAGCAGTCCCACGTAGGGAGTCCTCCTGTTGTTCTGAACCTGTGGCCATCCTTTGTAAAACATGCACTCTGATGATGATTCAAGCCGTGTAAGTTGAAGATGCAATACTTACAATAAAAACACTGAGATTTTCAAACCTGAATGACTAAACTGGACTGTTTATCCCTCGGAACATTTCAATGCTGAATGTACTGTAAGATGAAGACGATTATAGTGACATTGGAAAGGATCTAGTCATAATGGTGTTTCTGTTTTTTGAGTTTTCTCAGACCTGTTCATACTAAAAGTGTTTGACACAAACATTGTCCACTTAAAATCCAACCCTAACCCTCAAATGGTCATGAGAAGCTTCATAAATCCACATTGAATGTGTTGGTAAATGATAGCGTAACATTTGTGGGTGGGGTTAACTGATTATTATGTGCGGTGCATATAACATTAAGATAATGAAAAAACGCTGTCAGGTGTGATGTCAGAGTTCACAACTCTCAGAATTGTCACTTGCAACAGGAAGTTGTGTGCAGCCATGATCACTTCTTATTTTGAAAAAGGCATCTTATTTTGAAAGTAGACAAACCACAGCTGTCTTTCTAATATTCTTCACGCAGTGGCACCTCACTACAGAGTACGCAGTTACACTTTCATCATGTCACCAAGCTCTTTATCAAACTGAACTGAAGTCACATTTGTCAAATAGTGTTTAGTGCACGTTGGACTGACAC
>NW_019473936.1:0-1833 GCF_002814215.2 Seriola lalandi dorsalis | reverse complement strand
CAAAATATTGCACATTAGTTCAGTTTTCTCGTAAGTCTCTTATCAGTTCACACTACTGACCTGCCACCTTTAGCCCAAATGTTTACCCGGTGAGGAAAATGTGGCCTTATCCCAGAACACGTCAATAGTGGAAAGGCCAACAGTTACACAAGAAGTGTATTCCAGTAAAGCAGCCACCTCGCTGCCAAGCATCACTTTGGGTTAAAACTGACTGTGAGGGTAGCTTTGGACAAATCAATAGAATATTACTCTACAGTCGGGCAAACACCTTAACCCAACGTTGGTTAGTTTCATGTTTTTATTAGTTTTTTTCTTGTTTACATGGTATCTGCAGAACATTTTTGAGCATTAAGCTGTTGCTCTGAGCTACAGCGACTTACAGTCTTTGCAGGTACAGAGTCACTGTCTCGCACAAGGACGCTTCAACAAAAGAAGTAGCTATTTCTGATGCACTGCATTCACTCAGTCAGAGCTCCTTTATCATTCAGCTGGAATGTGCAAGGTCTGTATTGTTGTGAAACTAGTTCTAAAATAAGAAATTCTGTTTATCCTGATATATTGTGAATAGATGGCAACTGCTGTCTAATGCTGTCTAACACAGGTGACTGATGTCATCTCAGAGTTTTCAGTCTTGCTAGTGACGTGGACCCACGGAGGGCAACGTCAATCTCGTAGTAGTCATGTAGTCATGTAGTAGTCTACAGTTTATTCTGTCCAGCATTTTGATTTCACAACTAAATAACTCCAAAAAGATTGGAGCCTTGAACAAGCACTGCTATTAAGCGCTACTTATCAGCAAAGTTTTTGCATACTCAAATGCTAAACTGAGAGGGTTGCAATGGTAAACATTATATCTGCTAAACACCCAAACTGTTAAAACATTTAAATTGTTGTATTTTTAAATTTTGGTTTGTTTGATTCATATCAATCCTCCATCTATCTTAATCAGTGATAGGGAAGCAAAACAGATATTTCATTATTTGAAATTGTATTGGTCTAGGTAATATTTTGGTCAAAACTGTTGTTAACAAAAAGAAGAAATTACAAAGGGCTGCCTATATTGTCTCAGTTTCTGGGGATGGAGATTAAACTTTAGATTTCAATGTAGTCAGGCACTGAAAATTCATATGGCTTTAATTCCAACAGGCAGAGATCAGAAGACCCTGCTTATCTTATTATTATGACATTTTAATATAGTTTTAAACACACCTTGACACATTGTATGGTAGAACCAGTTTGAGAAGATATTAGCCATTTCTGTAATTTTTGCTGTGCACTCTCAGTTCCTCCAATCAACTGATATCATGAAAAGCACCCAAAGAGTAAGAGCATTGACTTGCTTGCTGAGAGAAAAATACAAAAAATATAACTGTAAAAAGAAAAAAAAGGAAATGTTTCTGATAATTTCATTTAATTCAGTTCAGAATTCATTCATGCTGATGCTAAACGTAAAATTCAAGGCCAGTTGAAGAAGCCTGAGCCAGAGTCCATTTGCTTTTTTTTGCTTTAATAAGTCCACATGAATGGTGCTGACAGCACAGGCGACAAGCACTGTGGAATTCATTCAAACTTTGTCCTTGACTGTGATTGGTCACCTCTCCAAGAGATGGATTTGACCCTGAAATGTAGCACTGTGTTTTCTATTTACAAACTTTTTATTTTCTATTGCATAACCTGGGAAGTTCTGGACGTGACAACACCAGGAAATATTTACTTCATTAGTAATGTATGCTTCCTTGACACTATGTTCCTGGGTATTAACACTGTTTGTGTGTGTGTGTGTGTGTGTGTGTGTGTGTGTGTGTGTGTGTGTGTGTGTGTGTGTGTGTGTGT
>NW_019473935.1:0-1834 GCF_002814215.2 Seriola lalandi dorsalis | reverse complement strand
CACACACACACACACACACACACACACACACACACACACACACACACAGGCAGACTTTCAGGCAGACTGTCTCCCAAGTGCTTTTGTCTGGAACAATCTATTAAATTGTGGAACACACCTTTAAATTGGTCTTTTGGGGATGATACCTAATGTACGTTTCATTAAATGTTTTGACATGCTGTTGTTTTATTTATTACAGTAGTCATATGAAAGTGTTCGTCTGACAACTTTTTTCCACTAGAGAAGGCAGTTGTGTGCATGTGTATGCATGTGCATTCATGCGCACCATATGTGTGTGTAGGAGAAAGGGGTACGTGGTGTCAAAACTACAGAATATGGCCCCTAAAAAAAGCATCTGTGTTCGTCTGTTTTCTAAGTTCTAGTGGGCTGAATAGCTGCTCACAGGTGCTCACTGTCACAGTCCTTTCACACAGGAGAGGAAGAACTCGGTACATTGTGCTCCTGTGTTCAGAAAACTTGCCTGTCAGATCAAGAAGGAAGCCATGAAAACAAAATACAAGCTGTTCCTGCTTTCCTAACGTTTTTCCCTGTGTGTAATCTAAAAGCTGAAAGTATTTGATGGAACTGAATAGGGATGAGTAGTGAACTCATGGGACTCGTTAAACTTTGATCCAGTGTTGGTGAGGCAAAGCTAGAAAAAAGTCACAGCTATTCACACTACAGGTTTTAAGGTTCCTCTGTGGTTTTCTGATCACCACCATTTTACAACAATGCATACTTCACTTATTGAATCATGTGTTTAGGCTTCGACTAGATGGTGGTATTTACGTGAGCTTGACCATGTCGGTCCTCACTGGGATCTCGTGTGGTCTTTTAACATAAGACATTTGATGTCAGAGGCTTTGTCAAACCAGATGGCCCTTCCATTACTTTTCCCAAATCAGCTTCAAGACCAGAGATGGCAACACATGGGAACTACTAATGACATGTTGACATAAAAGTAACAAGGAGGAATGCATTACTGCTTTCATATCTAAAACAGATTTGCTTATGGCCACATTTTAAAACTTCAGGAACTCTTAGGTGGCTTTCAGACTTATGTTTATAGGAATCTGAGCAATTACAGCAATTCAGTTTTCCCAGACTTTCAGAATATGTTTTTTTAAATTATTATTTAAACAGTAATAAGGATGAGACCAAATAAATGCATTTGTAGCCTTGGGACAATTACCAACCTCTTATGCCAATTAACAGATGTTTTTTCTGACTTATTATTCCAAAATCTACTGTGATGTTTTGTTTTGATTTTTAATTAGCTTCATAGGTTAGCTTGTCCACTCACTAATGGAAAAGTTAATGGTATCCTAATAAATAATGCAAATTAAGGCATAAAGGCATAAAATGTCATCAAAACTTAATAGTGTAGTAAGGCATAAAAAAGTCATAGTATAGTATTTACTGTTTTCAGTACGGATCATCAGCTGGTGAGGATTCTGACTTTCTGCCTGGGACAAAGATGACTACACTTTCAGACTGCCTCTCCTTGAAAACATACATGTGTCGCTCTCCTCTGCAGGCCTTGCCAATCATGACATGAAGTGAATGACAATGTCAGATGGTTGGTTTCGGGGGGGGGCAAGCAGTTGCGATGAGGCATACTGGCAGCTTATGTCATCAGGCCTTATCTTACCATCTTAAATGAAGGCCTGTTTGACAAATTGGAGTTAGAGAGTTTGAATCTGATTGGGATGCTACCTAGTTGCCTGATAGGAAGTGAAAGATCCATTTTTGGAGCTTTATCGATAGGGAGTCAGGATATCTCACCCTTTGATGCATTGATTTTGACGATCCTTTTTTTTTTTTTTTTTTTTTT
>NW_019473934.1:0-1834 GCF_002814215.2 Seriola lalandi dorsalis | reverse complement strand
TCTCATAAACACCACCCCCCGCCGTCAAACGGCCAATGACATCAACAGTCTGGCAGGAAGTAATAAAAACTCGGGGTGGGAGTGGAGGGGTAGGGGGGTTACCGAAATGCTGTTCTTGTGAAGCCAGCAGTAGGGAGGGAGGAAGGAGTCTACTGAATGATAGCTACATCTAAAATGAGCCCCGGGGACGGCTGTAGTTACTTTCTTGCCCAACTGGAACACAAGCGAGGACAGGGTGTCCATAGAGGTGGAGCGCAGTTCAGGCGTGCTGTCAAGTGTCCGAACAATCGGGTGGATAATGCGTGAGGCGTAGTCTGTGAAGTCCAGGGACTCTGTCAGCCGGTCAAGTGTCTCCAAGGCAACCCTGAACCATACAGAGGAAAAACAGATGAACAGAGGAAGCTCAGTTTCACTTAAATATTAGGAAGACAGAGACAAACAGAGACATGGCCTGCTCTGAAGGACTTTTTAACATGTGAAAGGTTGAGGTAGTTACCAGCTAGATTCTTCTATGTCAAAGAAAGTGCAAATAAAAATGGAAGCCCTAGAAAGAAGCTTCTAGTTTCATTTTTCCAGTTCTGTGGTGAAAGTGTGTCACAAATTAAAATAAAAAAACTTAAGAGATAACACATCTAAGTTAAATCAATAAAAATCCATTGAGGATTCCAGTGAGAATGGATTTAAATATTAAGTATTTAGATCTCAAACTACAGCTGCGTGAGCGCAAGGGGCAGTTGTGTGCGGTACTGACTTGCGGGCCTGCAGGGGCACATCGGGGGCATCAAACAGCTTGACAATGGGAGGCAGCAGCAAGTGGAGGTAGTCGTCTAGGTTGGCACCAAACAGCTGGATGGCGTTCAGCAGCTGCAAAATAAAAGCACAGGCTGCTCAGTCCCAAATACCGCAACACTCAACATGAGCGGGTTTCACTTTAATGAGCTTGTTATGGTTAAATGGTTTTTCTTGAGGAACTCTAAAAGAAAAGCCGGACGGTGTTGCGTTTCAGCGAGGTGCTGGCATACACGCTAGCCTTCCCAGGAAAACCCTGCAATACTATGAGTTGAGCGAATAACCAGATAACTTACTTGTATGTCGCTTCAAAGCACACGGACCACAAAAATACAATACAAAGTGCACTAGAGCCACTAATATGGCATATTTCAAATACAATACTCCACACTGAAACACGCGATGCAGGGCGCGCTGGTGGGCCTGCTGTCATATAATACACATACATGTGACATGTGATTTTTGTCAGTTTTAGAGTCTGTAGAAGTTTATCCATTCCTAAACCCCCTTCTTTGTTATTATTTATTTCTTTTCTCTTTCTTTTACTAAGTGCAAAATCTGACTTCCAGCACCTCCCTGTAGTCCTCCAGGGGCAAAATACCTTTGTAAAAAAAGGAAATCAGGGTTGTAAATGTGCACTCGTCTATTACACCTTTACAAATAATGTTCCTGTAATGTTCCTGAGAAATGTGGCCATCACATGCACTGAGTAAAGCATAGCGTGTACGTCACCTAACTGCGTGATCACTTTCTTCTAAGAACCTGGTGGTAGTCGTGCCAGTTAAATTTTTGCATCATTTATTCGTGTCATCAAGATGATTAAAATTAGAAGCACAACTGAGATGGGAAACAAATCGGAGCTTATATTACAATGATGTTTCCTCTGCAAACCTTAATGGGATTCTCACTCAATGGTTTCATTGTGAGTGAGCACAGACACATCCATCAGCTGTTCGTATATCTTCTTGTTTCAATTTCAAAACGTGGTAATGACACTGATGAGGGAGGGGCGGCCAAAAAGACTGGTTGCCTACTTGTCGTCTGA
>NW_019473933.1:0-1835 GCF_002814215.2 Seriola lalandi dorsalis | reverse complement strand
TAAAACACAACCTCAGAGTTTTTTCAAAATAAAACACAACCCCAGAGTTTTTTCAAAGTAAAACACAACCCCGGAGTCCTCAAAAGAAAACACAACCCCGGAGTTTTCAAAATAAAACACAGCCCCAGAGTTTTCAGAATAAAACACAACCCCAGAGTTTTTTCAAAGTAAAACACAACCCCATATTCTCCAAAATAAAACACAACCACAGAGTTTTTTCAAAGTAAAACACAACCCGAGTTTTTTCTAAATAAAACACAACCTCAGAGTTTTTTCAAAATAAAACACAACCCCAGAGTTTTTAAAATAAAACACAACCCCAGAGTTTTTTCAAAGTAAAACACAACCCTAGAGTCTTCAAAAGAAAACAAAACCCCAGAGTTTTAAAATAAAACACAGCCCCAGAGTTTTCAGAATAAAACACAACCCCAGAGTTTTTTCAAAGTAAAACGCAACCCCAGAGTCTTCAAAATAAAACACAACCCCAGAGTTTTTTTTAAAGTAAAACACAACCCCAGAATTTTTAAAATAAAACGGGTCCAGCAGAGTTTCCAAAAGTCTCGATTTCAGGGTTGGAGAACTGCATGTGGACGGGAGGAAAAAATGTAGCGAAAGAGTTTTAAAACGAAAACACCTGCATCATCAAGGGGTTTGACTTTAATACTGGAGGCAGCTGCCTTTCGTTTTCCACCAACTGAATCAAAACAAAGTGGTTGTATTTAAACCATCCTTCCCTAATCATAACCAACTAGTTTTGTTTTGAAACCAAACCAAACCTTAACCATTAGATCAGAGAAACGATGCCTCTGCACACACAGGTAAACACACTGATCCTGAGGTAGGCTGACTGTGTTTGTTTGGTTTTCAATCTGATGGAGATTCTGGATCTGGAGTTAATGTCCCTAACAAACAGGAAACTGTTACAGTTGAACTGTCTCCATCACTTTACTCTCTGTCTGTGGCTGCATAACTCTCTCACTTTCACCATCATTTCTTCTTTCGTTCATTTGTTTGCACATGAAGACAGAATTCATGTATTCATCCTTTCAACCTTAATCCATCCCACTAACCCACTTGTGCATGACCTGAGGGTCTAATCTCACCAACAGGAAACAGCATTGTCTACAAAAACACCTCCACCTCTCAGCTCCTGTCTTCCTCTCTGCTCTGTCTTTGCTTCTTCTTCTTCTGTGTTTTGGTTGGACCGTGTGGCTCGGCTGCCGACTGACTGCTCATTACATCATCACTACGCGTCTTGGATTTCATCACTGTGTGGAGGAATGAGATTGGGCAGAGCTGCATGTTAATCAGCCAGCCTGGCAGCATGCAGGGGAGCAGAGTCAATGCGACGCAGACGTGACAGATGGAGGGCGGTGGTACTCGATGAACTCTGACCTTTATAGGAACAATTAAAATATGTCTTACTCAGAGTCATCTGAGAGGAGTACAGAGAGGTCTGGGACAAATGTTAATCCAGACTAGCAGTCAGGGTTTACTACTGGTGGCCCCAGGACTGCAAACCAGTAGGAAGAGGGTAGTCCCCATGAGTAAGTTTCCCCCTTTTACAGTTCCTACAAAGGCCGACAGGAGTAAGATTCATTTCTTTCTTCAGGGTTTCCGAAAGTGAACTTCATGACTTACTTTAAGCACTTTAAGACATGTCACTTCTTTTAGGGTTCCCAGGTTGGAGGTGTGTCGCTTTCAATATTATTATAGTCCTTAAGAGGATCCTCAGGATTGAAGCTTTCTGAATAGGAGTAAGGTTTGGGAGCTCCGTTGGGGTCTGTGGGAGTGAGGTGTGTTCACAGGAGTATGGGTCAGGACTTCCTTCAGGG
>NW_019473932.1:0-1835 GCF_002814215.2 Seriola lalandi dorsalis | reverse complement strand
TTGTATCCTTTCCTTTGCCACATTTGGTTTTCACCTCTTCAAAAGTTACTCGTGTTTGAATGGCATTCGATCAATAGTCTGTTACTGGCACTGAATGAGTGTAACCTCAGCTCACCTGTTTGTTCTTCTTGGCGGCCTCCACACCCATACCGAAGGGCTGGGTGCCCTTGTAGCGCTTGGGACAGGGCAGGCAGTGGAAACCTGGATCAGTGTTGACGCAGCGTTGCGTTCCACTCACTTTGTAGCAAACATCAGACACCATATCACACTGGAGGAGGGAAAGAAAAGCTTCAGTAAAATGCAAACAAATAGTTACACGTGCGAACCCTTGAATACAAGTATTGCTTATGCACATAAGAAAAACAGGAAGCTTTACCTCATTAATGTCTTCACAGTGGGTACCATTTCCGCGGAAACCAGCAGGGCATGGGCCACACTCCCAGGATCCATCTGGAGAGCTGTTGCAGTCCACTCCCCCAAAGCATGGGTTAGACAGACAGCCATCTGCAAGGGATTTAGATGACAAGAATGGATACAAACAAAGGAAATTGATTAAACATTATTGGACAAATCCGTATTGTGTGTCTCCAAATGGTTCAACTTTAATTTGTAATGGTTTCTATTTCAACTTGATGCGTCAAGATAAAGACCTACAAGCTAGGACATGCACTACAGTTGCAGTATGACCTAAAAATCCAGACTTTAAAGGGTTGGTTCACCCAAACTACAACATACAGTATATTCTCACTTGAAGGTATTTTGTCATAACCTACATTTAAATTTTGACCTGATGGGGATGTGAGAGGAAAAATCTGGGCATCACCAACATCAGTAGGATTCATCCTGTTGGGACTGTGAATTTTATCCATAATTTCATGACAATCCATACAACATGTGGTGAGGTATTTAAGTCTGGACCAAAGTGGTGGACGGACCAACAGGGCCATCTCCAGAGCTATGCTGCTCCCAGGGCTAAAACCATAATGCAAAGTGACTAGTGCTCACCAATAGGACAGTCTTCTTTGTTACAGCTGTCACTGTCGTTGGCCTCCCCGATACACTTGTTGCCGCCATGCTGAGGTTGAGGGCTGTTGCACTCGCGTGTTCGACTTTTGACCCCCCCTCCGCATGTTGCTGAACAGGTTGCCCACGGAGACCAAGGGCCCCAACCACCATCAACTAAAAAAGATACAGAGGTAGATGTTCAGAAGTTAATCGTTGACGTCAAACATTTAATTCCACTGATATTTCAACCTCTGTATTTCTAAATAAAAGTGTGTCAACATTCAAAGCCTGAAATCTGAAAAGCAGCCAGAGTCAGAAGCCTGGAACTTAATACTACAAGAGAACATACTGAGCTGATTTGGGTCAACATTTCCTGAAAGACAGACAGGAGGCCAAAACACATGGGGAGTGTTGCCTCAAGGGAGCCATGAGGCATGAGGAAGTCTGGTTGTTTGACACGGACGCTAGCTGTTGTAATGGAGATGCCGCTGTTGAATGTTCCCTTCACGGGCTGAAATACTCACTGGGACACGGCTTGGCAGTGCAGCGCTGAGTCTCTCTCCCGCTTCCTTCGCAGTCTTTGCCCCCCAGCTGTGGCACGGGAGCATTGCAGTGTCGTATCCTGGTGATCTGTCCTTCTCCACAGGTCACAGAGCAGGAGGACCACGGTGACCACAAACTCCACCCTCCGTCCTGGCGAACTGGGTATCAAACATCAAACATATCAGGCAGAGATCACCAAAACACATGTCATGTATTATCCTCTAGACTTCCATTCAGTAAAATAGTTACAGACATATATAATTTGCAAAAGTAAAAAAAAAAAAAAA
>NW_019473931.1:0-1836 GCF_002814215.2 Seriola lalandi dorsalis | reverse complement strand
ACACACACACACACACACACACATGCACACACTAACACACGCAAAACATATTTTCTGGATGCAGTAGTATCTCTAAGTTGTAGCGACTGCGGACATCTATCCACTCACGTTCTGAACTTGAGCCTGGAGCAGTGAACGACATCGACATCAGATCCAACACCAAATCATTCTGCACAGGTACATTGACTTAACAAATACAGTAAGATATGATTACCAGAACAAACGTTTTGGTTTAGAATACATTTGACTCTTGAAACTGTGAGTTTGACTTTTACTCCTCTGTTTCTCTGAATGAGGCTTTTTCTTCTGTGTACCGTGTGAATCTCTTTTACCAGAAATATGAGAACTAAACAAAGCAGTTCATTGGAGGAATTTAAATCACAGAAAGTACTGACCAACTGTACCTTCCGCTGATGCAACTGTTACTCTACACAAACCAAGTGACAAACTCGCCCCTCCCCTCCGACAAGCTTGACCACGAGCTGGTTTCACAAAGATAGACTGTGACTGCGGTTTATATAACAATTATATAACAAATAGTCATACTTCACTGTATCCATCTGCTCAGCTCAGTTTACCCCACTAGAACATGTTGTCTCTTGTTTTTTTGTGCTACTCCTCATCGCCGGTGTCATTGATTGTTACCATGATAACATTGGTCTTAGGACCTTAGCCTGGGGGTAAGGTGTTAAATTTTTTTGGAGACATTTATTTTCTGCCTCTTATCTTATCTTCCAGGCGAGACAGGTCCTGGGAGACAACTTCTGTCAATGTGAGCACACAACCACACACACGCACACACACACATACACAAACGCACATTCAAGCAGAAAGATAGGAACACACAAATTTAAAGAAACACACACACAAGAACACGCATTTCTTTTGGCAGTCCTGTTTACAAGCATCATACCATTTTATTCATAAATAAATCCACTGTGAGTGGCTGATTTTAGCATGTGATGATGGGGTCACATCACTTCCTGTGTTTAAGCGCCCCAGTTTGACCAGGACAACCTAAAGAAGTCCTCTGCCTCGCCACGACTGGATGACATCTACAGCTATCACAGAGGAAGACGTCAATCAGGTCAGGGTTAGTGGTCATTTTCTCTGTGCTGCAGTTTAACAAGATGATGTGATTTTAATGTACATCCATGAGAAATAACAGTTTTAACAGAGTTGGAAAGATGCTTAATGTAGTCATTAAAATAATACCTGAGGGTCTCTCTGCTGTTTGTCCCTCCAGAGCCTCCAGAGCTGCTGATGTACACACCTGAGAAGTCCAGGAAGAGTCTGCCGCTACTGCTGGAGGGAAACCTGCCATACAGACGCACCAGGAGACAGTCAGGTAGACAGAAACACCTGGGGACAGTCAGGGAGACAGAGACAGAAAAAACAGGAGACAGTCACGTAGACAGAGACAGAGAAACCAGGAGACCGTCAGGTAGACAGAGACAGCTAATCTAAATCAACAGTTGAGGACAGAAGTGTCCGTCCTCCACTGAGGACCGATGCTGTCAGTCAGTGTTCAGCTGTGAAAAGTTGATGAGATTATGAACATTTTTCCTGATAAGTGTGCAAAAAAAACTCACAGAATGATGACTCACAGAAACTTGGTATTGAGTAATAATAACAACAAAACCTGTCAGGTCAGAGTTTTAACCATGAGCCAACAGATCAAACAAAGTCTCTGTTTATTTTTCAGCTCCAGCTAAAGATATTGAAGCAGCGTTTCATCCCAATGGTGAGAATCTGTCTGAGTCAACTTGAGGATCATACTAATGATAAAGATGTACTGCACAATACAAATTCAACAGACCAACCAGGCCTGCTGAA
>NW_019473930.1:0-1836 GCF_002814215.2 Seriola lalandi dorsalis | reverse complement strand
TTCATCTCACTCAGTGTCTCCCTCACCTCTCTCCCTCCACAGTGTGAAAACCTCTGCTCTGGCTCCCTCCTGTACTTTAGCACCAGTAGTCTCCTGTTGTGTCTGTAACTGAATCACTGTAGGTCCTGGCATGTCCACACAGATTATTACGATAAGTGTTCTCAGTTGTGAAATGTGTCGTGTTCTGCGTCTGGATGATTTCTCTCTCTGAGACGTGCACCTGAAAGTGAAGCAGGTGTCGGGAGGATGCGTCATTTATCTCTGCTGTTTATGTAAATTATAGTTGTGTGACTGTGTTGGCTGTGAGAGGAACAAGAACAACCCCAGAGTTAGAGACAAGTAAAGACTGGAGTCCAGGACAGTTGTTTTCTAACTGTATTCTGATGCATGTTGTAGAATTTTTTCAGAGTTTGAAACCCTGAAGCTTTTTTTGTTCAGGGAGTTATTATAAAAAAAACAGAGAAGAAGAAGCCTCCTCTTCTTCTCTGTTTCTGCGAGACACAAACAAAGGATCAGACACATTAAATCCAGACTCAAACATCTGCTGTTAAAAATGCAAAAATACAAACAATAAGAGCAGGTGACGCCTGATTTTACTCAGTAAGAATGTGTAAAATACATTTAGACTTTTTATAGGCAACAAGGACGAAATTCAGAAGATGAATAAATATAATTACACCACCGTTAATCTTTAACCACCTGGGCTAGGATCTTGTTTCAAAGCCTGTCCCCTGTTGATGATGATGATGATGATGAAAAATTGTGTCCGTCACTGACAGGTTTTTATGTCTAAAAACAACCGTCCTGTAATAAACCCTCCTTCAAGAAGGTTTTAATGTTGGGTTTCTTGAGTGTTACGGAGGATGTAGTCGATGTGTGATTGAGGTGTTTTGAATCTTTTGTCCACTTCATTTAAATCAGTGATTGTGTAAGAGGTTTTTCACCATGACAGGATTTTGGTTGTTTCTTTTGAAAATATCCGTATCCCCTTTAAACTGTTGCTCTGCTGTTTGTAGAACAGAACCTTATGAAAACACAGTCAGACAGAACATTTTACATTTCTTCGTTTCATTCATGTCCAGTCTGTGTGCAGGTGTTGGCAGGTCACAGTGTTCCTGCACAGCTGCTGAATTATACAGTCTGATCCCAGGACAGTTCACGCCTGCCGCTTTGCTTTTCACCAGATTGTTAAAATAATGAGAAAACTATTTAGAAGTTGAACATCAGTTTGTGTTTATCGCTGCTGTTTCACAGATTTTCTCCACTGGTTTGATGCTCTTCTGCTCAAAGACTGCAGGTGTCCTCAAATACTGTCAAATGAACTTCGTGACAGGTTCTCCATCGGTTCTGATTGGAAATAAAGAACCTTTTCTAAAGTAATCCAGAGCTTTATGTGAAGCTTTCATGAGGCTTTATCATCCGCCCAGGGAAAAACGAGGGAATTTTATTTTGAAAAGTCTGTAACTGTGGAATATTCCCACTTATTTTTACTCAGACACCTGAAGCCTCGTATTAAATTCAGACAAACTGAAGAGAATATCACAGCTGGTGTGATTTTTTTCTGTCTTCACCTCATAGATTTTTCTATTTTTCCACTATTTTCTCTTTAGACACCAGGATGTGATGTTGGAGCCTTTAACACAGTTTCTGTGTTCGTCTATTTTATTTCTCACAATGCATCAAAACAGTGGAGAAAAACTATAACTTCGATTTAAGAACACAACTTTTGACCAGTAACATTTGTATTATATTATTCCATATTTCTAGTACTGGAATTTTTTGTTTAATTTCAGTGACTTTAATGAAGCTGATTGGATTTACTCCAAATTGAAAAGT
>NW_019473929.1:0-1836 GCF_002814215.2 Seriola lalandi dorsalis | reverse complement strand
AAGTGATTGCTTTCTTTGTTTTAACTCTCTCTCTCTCATCCCCTGATCTTGCTGCTGATCTTACTGTAACATAAATATGATGACACAAACAGTCCGTAAGGAAAATCAAATTGAGCAACTTCTTTTTCTTTTTTAGGAACTGTCGACTTTCTTGACTATTTACAGCATACAATAAACTGATGTAAGACTAGAGAAAAAACAGTGAAAGATGCAAGGCTGCAGTCAGGACTTGGATTTGATATCACACTGACACTTCAGTTTATGACTTTTCAAATATCATAATACAAATCCTCACTTTTCTACAGTGAAATGTGAAAACGGCAAAGAACTAAGGACCACTGATTTAATTTGAATAGCTATAAGATTTATGGATCACAGGACTACTTCTATGGGAAAGGTGTTGCTCGTAGTGATGATCCCACAAGTAATCACCTGACTCTGCAGTTCCCCTCAGCTCAGTGGAGTGTCTTAGTGTCTTTCAGCTCACTTTTTTGGTTTTACAGCACATAGCATTACTGTTTTGGTTCAATCATTTCTGTTAACTACCTTCCCAATATCAAACGGCATACAGACAAAGTTAGCAACTAGTCAATGAACATTAAGTAACACTTAGTAGCTAAAGAGACATATATTTTCCAGAGGGGTTGGATGGAGACTAAAAACAGAGCTATGAGGAGAGTGCATATTGGATTAACGTTCCTCAGGTGGCTGTAAACAACACTCCAAATGATTGATAATGTTATTTTGTGTCTGTGCGGTGTGTACCTAGGCAACCGTTTGCTATCAAGTATGCCACGTGAACTTGAAGACATTGTCTCCAGTGCCCCCAAGTGGCAATAAAACCAGTAAATGCACATTTAACTACAAACAACATCTTTGCCTGATTAATCATGGATTTTCAAATGCATGCTCTACACGTTCAGATTTTTAGATGTAGCTGGCAGCCATTGTTTTCCATTATTTTCTGTACAACATAACATCCATTAGGAAACTTTTGGAACTTGCCTGAGCTGTGTGATCCATCACAGTAAAAAATTTTGCGCTATAATTGCATCTTGATCAATGCAGATTGATTTAAACAATGCGCTGCATTATCTCCTAATGATAGTGTGCCTTTGATAAAAATGAATGCAAACTTGCTGTTCAAAGAGATGGATTACTCAGCTCAAGCAAGTTTCATGAGTGCACTAATGGATTTTTATAATGTATGGAAATGAATGGAAACCAATAGATGCCAGCAATGGTAGACAAAGTGCATCTACATTTCAAAAACACTGCATCATTGTCTGCAAAATTATCAACTGTAATGTTGGATAGATACTAAATGGGGCTGAAATGGTTCTTTAAACATTCAGCACAAACTGAACACAAATTCAGTGGAAGCACAGACTCTGCAAATGATAAAATCTTTGCCTTAACCTTCATATCCCCACCACTTCCAAACCGGCAGCACTCAACAGACAATTACATTTTTCCTGAGAAACTCCCTAATGTAAATGTGAGTCTGATGACAGATGAGCCGGATGTGTGAGACTGAGCACACACTCTGAGCAAATAAAACTTGCTCACAAGTTACAGGTAACGTGACTGTGGCTGTTTGTCATCTTCCCTGCCCTCAGCAATAATGGTGTCTAGTTGTAATTGAGTCATACATAGTTTTACATATTTTCTGTATAAAAGACTCCAGAAACAGTGTCGGTTTGGTAAAATGTAAAAGAACTGACACAGAAATATGTGACCAAAAAAAGAAGATTGTCCTTTTCCATTTGGAATTGGAAACATTTAATATTGTGTAGATGATTGATTAAAAAATGATATTATTTTCTTTTAAATCTA
>NW_019473928.1:0-1836 GCF_002814215.2 Seriola lalandi dorsalis | reverse complement strand
TTAACAGTGTATGAACAGTTTGAGAAAGTGTTTACTCAGAGGGATAGATAGAAATATGCTCATTTATTTTCTTCCTGAGAGTTAGACAAGAAGATCGGTTAGCTAAGCTTAGCATACTGGAAACATGCAAGCTAGCTTGTCTCTGTCTGAAACTAACAAAATCCATCTACCAGCACCACTGAAGCTTTAGAAAGATGAAATAACTTCAGAAATTTGCCAGTATTTTGGACAAAGGTAGGATAGCTATTTCCCTCTGTTCCCAGTATTTATGCTAAGCTAAGCTAGCCGGCTGCTGGCTGTAACCTCATATTTATTTCCCATGTGGACATGAGAGTTTTCCGATTCAACTCTCAACTAGAAAGTGAGCATAGCGTATTTTCCAAAATGGCAAACTATTCATTTAACATTAGGTTTTACCAGGAATTTCTCACAAATATTTCTACTGAGCTACAACCTCATTTAACATTAATATTATCATATCAACATCCCCAGTGTCTGTGGTATTCAGAAGAGGAGACAATGCAGCTGAGTCTTTTGAATAAGTAAAGAGACTCTATTACTTACACATTCATTTTGGCACTATCAGCAATGAATCATGGATGTGGTGAAGGGCTGTATTTATCTGAGAACAGGACAGGGACTAAAGAGGTTTATCAACACTTTCATACATCCACTGATTCCTTTTGAAGTGAGACGCACCATGCAGACATAAGAACAGGAACAACAACTAGTAAGAAATGCTGGCAAAATCGTGGTCCTGTAATTATTTATGGAGCAGAGCATTTAAAGTAATTATGAGGTGTTCCTATAAAACAAGCCAGGCTGTGAGGTCTTCATATATTTATTGTCCACGTCAACTGGTTTGTTCTGAATGGCTTCAGTGGAAAAGCACTTTTCAGCAAAAGGTGTCACACCCATACATCTTGTTATGTGTTCATGGTGCTTACTTGCAAAGTGCCATTCTTATTCATGTCTGAATGGGCATATGCCACACAAAGGACACCTCACACAGAAGTGATTTCACTGCAAGAGTGCACGGTAAGTGGAAGTAAAGTAGTTGCACTGATGCATTGACATGACATCAAAGCAAACCTCAACATCAACACATAGCTGGCTATCTTTGGAAAGTGATGATGATCTTAGCTGTGCTTCTCTTCAACAGTGAGAAAGATTGCAATGTACAGCCGTCTGCACGCCACATCCCATCTGACATGTTGACACAGTAGGTCCTTAAAAGTGCATGTGTCAGGAACTCGGAACTAATAGTGCAATGTCTAACTTCAGAAGATTAGCCAAGCAATGACATAAGCTGTGGCTGCTCCGGTGTTTAGGGGCCCGTTTTTGAAAAATGTGTGTGGCATTCGTACGTGAGGAGAGAGAAATGAAGTTGATGGGAAAAGCTCTGCAAGAGTGGAAAATAAGTGAAATGTAAGTCATAGGTAGCAATATTTTGATAAAGTAATCATGCTTCAGGAGCAAACCTCGGACTCTGAAATCAGCCTTTGGTGATTCCGCGGAGCTCCTCCGAACATGGCAGCATCAGATTTACAAATTGAAAATCATTAATAATTCTAACCAGGATGTGATAAATCTGGAATCACTCCCGATGAACCTGGACACACTTTCATAAATCAAAAAGATTACTTGGAAATTTTTTAAAATCTGACGTCAAAGTGTCAGGCTTACTAATGGTTTTTGTAGATCCCTTACCGTGATATATCATTAATCTGAGATACATTTGAAGTGTGTCACCGGGGCAATATGTGATCCCTCTAATATTAGGAATATGCTGCTGTGTCAATACAGGAGCTAGAAAGGGATAAAAGCGGGCGGGGG
>NW_019473927.1:0-1837 GCF_002814215.2 Seriola lalandi dorsalis | reverse complement strand
GCAGACTTGATGTGTCCCCCTGCTCCCAGCCTTTACGCTAACCTAAGCTAAGCTAAGCGTGTCTCGGCTTAAGCTTTGTATTTCATAGAAGGTATGAGACTACTATTCCTTTAAGAGCTTTAAAGTTTGTAAACTTAGTAATTTTTAACAGAGAAAAAACAGTTGTTTATTCCTGTCTTACAATTAGATTCAGCCAAATAGGCAAAGCCATTATTCCCTCTTAAGGCTTATCTATTTTAACTGTCATCTTAAAAATGACCAAAATCATGCAATCTAATGCTCAAGTGTGCTCTTTGTCTTACAATTAATTTGGGTTTTATAATGTATCATTTATCATATGCCACTGATTGACCAAGCAGTGTAATTCTTGAAATGTCAAAGCACTGTTAAATGCATCTATTGTTCAATATTCATTATAATCGGACCAGTGGGGTCTGAAATATTGGTTTATATATTGACCTTCACATTTAGCACCCTGATCAGGTGTTTTAAAAGTCTGAAACAAAGTGCCAGGATGACGCATCTTTACATGATTTATCAAAATCACATCAGATATGTACCAGACTTGCCATATAATATTTAGAAATTTTGCTCTTTAATTAGAGTGCCACCCTCAGGGCAATTAATATAATGTGCTATAACACCAGAACACAGTGCTGATACATCATCCCTCTAAGCTTCATTAAATTTAGGCCTGTGATGTCACCTGAGATATGGTGTCTGATGGTCGATTAACACAGCCGCTGACATCATTGTGCGGCGGACAATGATCTATTGTGATATTCAATTTGTTCGTTTGCATATCTTTTGTCACATATGCATCATTACCACCTGTCACGAAGAGGAAGTTATGTGATGTGGTCAGAAGCTGCTATTAAAGACTTCAAGTGAGCAAAGTTAGGTTTCTATAGGGAAGTAAGTCACAACAACCAGCACATATTTGTAACCAGCAGAACAAATGTCTGTCACTCTCTGATTGACCTCATTGTGCCAATTACGCTGTGGACCAATCTCCATAATAAAATCAGTACTTTCTGAGTAAGCCCCTGACAAATTGTCTTCCGTCTTGGCAATATCCATTTCATTACAGTGACACTTGTATATGAATACCAACAAGGCTGCTGTTGTCTCACAACTTGGGGTGCCAGCATAGCAGGTGTTCAAATTGATAATGTTGGCTCAGGTGCAGCTGATTTGGGTAACAACAAGAAATGGTGTGACTGACGCAGTTTAGGAGTGTACTGCTTCTTTCATGGTGAATAACAAGGGACTGATACATGAGTGCATGCAATATTTTCTTTCTTCTTTTTTTTATCATATATTTTTGTGCAAAATAATCCAATTCTAAACTTGTGTTACAGGCCCACCAAGCCTGACCCCGACAAACCACCTTCCGTGCAACCTTGTGTGCAACCTTAAGTCAGCTTTATAGGCAATCACACTCCCAAGCTCCCAACATGCTCCACCATTTAAACCAGAAAACCAATTCTAACTATTTGATTTATAGAGCTTGTTGGGTTGCAAGCAGCACTTGCCCTTTGACCTCGTTTGACCTTTCTGCACAAAAATTATATAGAAACCTTTTTTAGTTTTTTTCTTCTGACCTTCCGTAGTAAAAGAAGTGTTCTGATCCTTCACTTAAGTAAAAGTATGACAAGAGAAGATATAAATAAATTCATATGTTGGCCCCCGGCACCGAAGGCGACCTTCTTCTGGTCTTGAGGTGTGTTATCAGGAGTTTCAGTATATGCATTACAACATAAAATGTGCTTTTCATAGTTAAATATCAAAACAAACTTCATTCATCACTATCAATAAAACAACAGCATGTCAATAA
>NW_019473926.1:0-1837 GCF_002814215.2 Seriola lalandi dorsalis | reverse complement strand
AGTATCAAGATCCTCATTTCTTAATCAATTAGAACACACTGAGGGGGAAGTGAGATCCCTGCTTACATCTGATCTCAGAACAGCGTTCTGTCCCATAAATAATCTGATACCTGTTTGCATTCATCATGTAATGTACTGCCCTCTTGTGGTGGCAGCAGGATAGTGACCCTGAAAGATTCACTTCCACCGTTTTCTTTATTGTTTGTGTTATTTTCATGGGTGTACCCGCGTCCCATTGATAAGGGCAGGAGCCTGTCAAGCTGACAGGGGGGTTTGCATGCACATTGCACATTGAGGATAATCCTAGGATCTTTGACAGGTGATCAACCATAGCCAAAGTCTGCTTATCAAGCTGTCCTTGACTCAGCCTCTACTGTTCTGAGGTCAGTTATGATATTGCACGCATTACATGCATGCGCAGACGTGTGGAAACTAAACTTGCGCACTGAATAAGAAGCAGCTCCAGCAAGTAAAAAAGCTAATTACATTGATTCATCATCTCTGGAAGATCTGCAGTAACTTTGAGAAGTTTGAGACAGAATATTTTTATTACAGGGTTAGAGCAGCACCTTTCAGGAATAGCTCAGTATGTATGTTGTGTGCGTAGCAGGCGAGAGATAGAGGGGTGAAGCTGGACACTGATGGTTTTCGAACATGACTGACAGTGGAGGAGTTGGGTACGATCTATCACATTTTCAAAATAAAAGAGAAGTAATTCCACTGACTAAAAGCTTCAGAGTAAGAGTACTTCATAGAAATGTAATTTTAAAAAAGTGATTTTTCTGTATTTTTGCTCTGTATTTGATATGTTTACTTTCAGCTCATAAGAATAATCATAACAGTTATTCAGCCAGGAAAGAGAAAGGTAAAGGTGTCCAAGCAGAGAGCAGCAAAATGCAGGAGAGAGACTTTCAGCACAGGAGAGACAGGCTTCTACTACTACTGCTACAGTCACGAAGAGGTATGTTTTACTCTAGTCCATATTTTTGGCTGCTATCTGTAAAAGTCACCGTACGCCATTGCTCTTATTGATTCCTTCATGGGGCTTCACTGTAATTCACAAACTGACTAGATTTCAGCTGGACCTGAAACATTCATCTTTCACATATTTTCTAATAAAATTAACTTGTTGTGATGTTGTGTTGGAGAAACACAGTGATATGACACAGTAACATACTTGCTTTTACTTGGCATGACTATGTAGTAGGTCTCTTCTCTGATAGGGATGAGCAGGCGCATGATGTTTCACTCAGTCACTTGGACTTTGACGTCTTTGTGAAAGGCGCAGGTTTCACTTTTGTGTAGGTGGCAGCAAATCACAGTCAGACAGTTCTGACATAGCATTAGACATCTAATTGCACCTCTATTTTATTTCTCACTGACCAATGACAATCTCTAAATGTGTAACAGTTATGAAAAGTAACAATTCAGTTGACTTGTATGCATTTCAGATTAGCAATTGAGTACTGAAAGGCACGTCTTCTCGTGAATCTAGTTTGGTTCACACAGCTCCCTTTCACCACAATATGCTATAGAAAGGACACACTTGTCACCAGAATGACCTTTTGACCCCGTAAAGATGACCTCCTGAGGATTGCTTTCAGCCATATGTTGCAGTGCCACATATACTTAAGGCTAACATCTGACTCAGCCCATCTTGACTGATAAGGCAGAGAGACAGAAACACTGTATGCTGATGACCACATGAGCTTGTTTTAGCCATTTTATGATCCTATCAAACTAAGGTGTAGTGAGGACTTCACAGAGGAAATGTCATGGAGATACTTGCTGTCTTGTGCTGTATACCATGGCTTTCAAAGACCAGGCCTCCTGAAAA
>NW_019473925.1:0-1838 GCF_002814215.2 Seriola lalandi dorsalis | reverse complement strand
TTCCTTGTTTAAAGACACTCACTATGGTGACCAAGGCGTTGCTGTAGAGTAGGCAGTTCTGAGAGGGAAAAAAAGGTTTCTTACACACACATACACACAGACCCACACCCACACACACCCTGTGATGAAACCTCTGATACATGCTGAGACTTACACACTGAACTGCATAAAATGGAGTGAAGATAAATTATAGAGCTGCCACTTTAAAAACTGCAACGATCCTGTACAGTTACACCTTATACTTGCAGCGTAGAGATGAAACACCAGCTTTTATCAGACAACATAATTCCTCTGAAGGAAGTACGACTTTGTAAAACAACGAGAGAAGCCTTCACAGAATTCAAGAGTGGGTCTGATATCAACTTCGTTCTTCTGAAATCCACACAGTGTTTGTTGTTTGTGAGTTGTTTTTGTGATAACCTGCGACCCTAAGGCGGCTGCATCACAGCAGTGCCAGCGCTTCATACAAAAGTGAAGCTATTGTATTTCAACAACATTTAATATGAAATTTAATTATTTTTGTGATTATTTTTTATTTTTCGGTGTGCTCCTCGTTGCTAAGCAACATCCTCTTGTATGCTTCCTTTTCACATCCACCTGGAAAAGTTCATCCAGTCCAACCCTGGTATTGTTGGATTAAAGCTGCACTAATACATCTAATTTTGCTCAGTGGAGAGCAGAAGAATTGATTTGGCTAATGCATTAGCACACAACTGCTGTTTTACAAACAGAGCAGACACGGAGCTACATTAGCATTTATTTACAGTTGTGTGTGGCCACCTGATGAATAACTGGGTCTGGTTACCACCGGCCTTTGGTTTTTTGGATGCTTGCTAACTCTGTGTGCGCTGTTCGCTGCTGGGCAGGAAGTGATCAGTGGGGTTATCAGAGCTGTTTTTGCTGAAAACTGAAAAGCTGCCTGCTGCTGGAATGAGGTTGATGGGAGCTGAAGGACACTAAGACACTGAGTAGAACTGCAGAGTTGGATGATAATACTTAGTGGGTTTGTCCCATCAAGCGACTCTTTTCACATTAGGCTACACATAATCATATTTTCATATTTCATATTTTCCATTGTTAATAAAAAATATAATTTTAAAGCTTCAACATTTCTCTGGGATTCATATTATTTATGGATGTTTGTGTTGTGTCCTGTCTTATAAAAATGCAGCTATTAACTTACATTTACTGAGCCATAAAACTGCTCAACAGTGACATGAAATGCATGGTGTAAAGGTGAATCGCACAATCACACTGATGTGATGGTAAATGGACTGCACTGAGCTTTTCTAGTCTTATCAACCTCTCAAAGCCCTTTCCACTACAAGCCACATTCACCCATTCACACACACATTCATACTTACATTTTCTATGGGATTAAGGATCATGTTAGAAGGAAGAAGGAGGATGGATATGTGGAAGGATCTGTTTTGTTTGGGAGGATAACGCCCCCTACTGGTTTAATATATTTATTATAGGAGTGTGTGACAACTGTCTAGGTTTCTACCTAAAACATAACTACATGACAAAGATTTAGGACATAAACTTCACGATTTCCTTTTCTCAAAGCAGATTTATACAAACACTGTTGACCTGGACAATCACAGAGCTGTTGGTTTCTGACTGGCATGGGGGCTGCAGGCAGGCAGGGACCTGCGGCAGATGAGAGATTTGAAATTCCATGTTAAGAATGCAAGAAATCACACTGGCAGCAGATTACCATCAGGCTGCCAGTGGTCTGGTATGCAACACATGTCTAAGACTGGGGAACAAATGTGAAGCACGGCACAAACTGTGGGGCAGTTTCAGTGTTTAAGGTGTCACAGAGAGTCAGAGGT
>NW_019473924.1:0-1838 GCF_002814215.2 Seriola lalandi dorsalis | reverse complement strand
AAAAAAAAAAAAGAACATAAAAAAACCTTGCAAGCTTTTCACTGACACTGGTGTTCCACAGCCTGTGTTGGTCACGAGTTCCCCGGAAAGCTTCTGTACAGAAAAAGACAACATGTACTGTGTTGTTATGTTGTGTAAAATAAAAAAGGGATAAAATGAAAAGTGGAAATGTGACACGTGTCTTTCATGTGCATTGGAAATGTATTTTTCTGGATCTTTGCGTGTTTATCGTGAGGGATGAGGGTATCACAGAGTTAGCAGTTGGAAATGATGCAATAATGTCATCAGCATCAGTTCCTACTGTGATTGCAGTAACACGTTTACGGGAGGTTAAAATCACTTTTCATCTGGCTTAAATTTTCATTTTCATTTCGGGAAAAATAAAAAACAATTTCCCACTGCAAATCAGAACAGAACAGATGTGTGGCAGCTTTTAAGTTAGAATAATTGAAGTTTCACATTTTGACTCTTCTTTTTGTAATTTGATAGATCAAATCTTCTTCGGCTGTTTATTTATAGCAGACGATCTCATTTCCAATCCTCCCACTTTTTCCTGGCTGCAAACACATTTATCAGAGTGTAACAATACAGAAAAATGCTCCCATGAGGCTTTGCCAGTGTGCAAATCACTGAGAATCATAACAAAAATAATCATTGTTTTATCTTGAGGTTTTCAAATATTAATGCCCAGTACAGTGGTGAAAACAGACTGAAAACCTAGGAACACATGAAAGGCTTTTTTTTTCTTTTCTTTTTTTTTTTAAACACAAAGTAAAGAACACGCTTTGAGTAAAGCTGTTGAGTAATACAATCATGCAAGTGGAATAAAAGCAAGCGAAGAGAAGGGGCAGGACTTCAGCTCTCACTTGCGCTCTCACTCTCTTATACAACGCTCACTCTGGCGCACACTGTAACACAAGTGCTGGCACTCACTCCATTTAAATGGAACATGTAGTTGTGAATATGTGAATGACTAATCCTCAAAAAACATTGTCTTATACTTGGGCCAGAATGGTATTTAACAACAAGTACACCAGGATGATAAGAGCAGAATAGCAAGATGTAGAAGTCTGTGGTCTAATTTATTTAGACACCGAAAGAATGAAAGAAAGAAAGAAAGGATACACTGTTCCCGGTAACTGGTAATTAACTCTGGTGAGTGACGGCAAGTTACAAGCACTTTATAGACCTTATGTGTTTGTTTATGTTTTTCTGGTGGTGCCAAAAAGCATACAAATTAATAAATGACTGTTATCATTATCACTATTGTCATAAATGATGACATACAGGTAAAAGCTGGATGAAAAAGAGGCCTCTTGTAAATTTAAGTCTTTTAGGGTGCGTTCACACCTAACCCTGGTGCGTTTGTCCGTTTAGCATGGTTCGTTTGGGCTTGTGTGAAAGCTGTCAGTTGCCAAAACAACCGCACTAAGACAGCATGAGAGAGAGGGTCTGGGTCCACTTCCAAGCTGAATCTTGTGCAGTTCATTTGTGGAAATTAAAGAAACCAACCACAATGTTTTGTGATGGAAAATATGTGGTTTTAACACGATTTTCATAGCTAAACTCCAATCAAATCCCTCTGCTGAGTGTGAAGATCTAATCACTTATTTCTTCATGAGTTCTTTATGACACCAGAGAAAATATGTAAATATACACATTAAAAGCATTGAAGTGCTGCATGAACTGCTATCAGTGACCAGGATTTGATTTCCTCACGTTGCTCCTGATGATGGGCTGGTGATACGGGATGACATCACCAAAACTGTCCAATCGAAATCCAATAAGGTATCAGACTCTGTGACTTTGTGTTTACTCCTCTTGGTTTGTTTGTAAAA
>NW_019473923.1:0-1838 GCF_002814215.2 Seriola lalandi dorsalis | reverse complement strand
GGGGGTGGGGGTATCAGGTTGGGACTATTTTAACTCATCTATGCTATTGAAAACAGTTTCATATTGTTTTGCTTTGTTTTTGTCTCAGTAGAGACAGTTGTTGAAAAATGGGTTGAGCTACAACTGGTTTATATTTCAGTTTGCTTTTTGTCCAAGCTCGTCTCTGTGTGTTACAGGTGAAGTGTTTCTGTCACACTCCAGTTTCTAACACTTGTCGTCATCAAACTGAGTGGAGAACGGCAGCCAGTCCCGTCCTACTGTCTGTTATTGACTTGGTTGGTTTAAGTGCCTCAGAGTCGTCCGGAGGAAATTTTAAAAGTGATAATGAGCAGGTGTAATAATTCAGTGCAACACTAGAAACCTACGAGCATTTATCCTCAGAGACACGCTCACATTACAGCAAACTAACAAGCAGCACTTCATGTTTTATTTCAACCACTTAGCCAGCAGCTTCACATACGCAACGAGCAGGAAAACACAACCTGCACAAAACACAATAAATACTAATGTGATATACAACAACTACCATATTCAACCCCTCACAGTCCGAGGAAGCGACTGACAGATCTTCTGCCAGACCCAGCTGTTGCTTCACAACGGCCTCTGACACACAGCTACCTACAGTACAGCACAAACATGATCATGACACATGATCTTTTATCTCAGTAAACAAACAGATGATCCGACTGAAAAACACCCACTGATTTTTGACAGAGCAAAACAACAGAAAGCAAAGTGATTTCACCTGAACTCTGACTGAACAAGTTTCTGTTTATTTGTTTGAAAGGCTCCAGGTTCTAAAAAAACAAAACAAAACAAAAAAACAGATATTTATGTAAAGTTTTGCATGTTTTTTTTGTTTTTTTTCATTTACCGTGTGATTTATCATTTCTTTTAATCTCATAGATCCATAGACACATTTTACTGTCACATATAAAGATATTTTTTAGTTTTTCCCTCAGACATACGCAGTTATTGTTACAGTGTTAAGCTCATACTAATGTTGCTCTGGATTTGAAAAGGTTGATGAAAAGAAACAAGTTGTAAAGAGAAAGAAAAACAGCTTCATGTGAGAGAGTTGTTGTTTCTTTGTAAATGTGTTGTTGTTTTTGTCGTCAGGTGTCTGGATGTTGTCGTCACTGCAGAAGTTGTCAGACGGGCAGAAAGAAAATTGAGTTTGATAGTTTAGACTGACAGCTGTTTCCCGCTCTGTGTTTTTTCTTCTTTTGTTTTTGTTCCATCTTTGGATTGATCTGCCTCCGTTTGTAACATTTATCATTAAGATCATTTAATTTAAGCTGCCATCTGTTCCAGGACATGACTCTCTGGGTCTCAGTTACTCATTTTTCATCTTTCATGCATAAACTAGAAACTGATTTGAAAAACAAAATCACTGCGGCGCGCAGCTTCTGTTTGAAGTTGTCTTGTGTTTGATTGCATTCATGCGTTCAATTTCTTACAGCTGGAGATCAGTTATATGAACGGAAGGCCAGGTATTTGGAAGAGGGTGTGCGTCATTTATTCACCCTCAAATGTATTTTCTTTTTCTAATTTGGCCAAAATTCAAGCTCATTTCAACTTCTCCAAATATCTCGTACCTTCTCAGTCCGGTTTCTGAGGCCTTCAGGTCTATGAGGAGCTCAGAACAAAAACAGGCCTCAGTGTTTGAGATTTCCTTCTACACCTCTGACCAGGATGTTTAAAGAATAAAATCAAGGAAGTAATTTATTTTTTACTTGGTATTGATTTTCTCAGAACAATAAAACTGAAGTACAACTGTAGCTGTTGTCTCTGTGTGTGTGTGTGTGTGTGTGTGTGTGTGTGTGTGTGTGTGTGTG
>NW_019473922.1:0-1838 GCF_002814215.2 Seriola lalandi dorsalis | reverse complement strand
TCGTTCACTCAATGTTTCTGTCTCTAAATCACAGTAAAGCTGCAGCACACACACACACACACACACACACACAAATGAGTTGCTTCCTTTGACCCTCTCCTCCTCATTTACTCTCTTACCTTCGATTCACCAAAGTAAAGCGCCACAATGACAAACAGAGGCAGGATCTTCCTACAGAGATAATGTTTTTCTATTATCTTTCATGATCTGAAATTATGTTGAAATTCAAAAAAAAAGGGTGAAAGTTCAGTTAAATAATCTCTGGGGATTTTGGTTTTTGAATGAATGAAAAGAGGAGAGGATACAAGAGAGGAAATAATGATAGAAGAGGAGAGGAAAGGAAACAAGGGGAGAGGAGAGGAAAGGAGAGTAGAGGGGAGAAAACAAGAAGAGAGGAAACAAAATGTAATGATATAAGAAGAGAGAAAATGAGAGGAAACAGGAGGAGAGGAGCGCAGGCCCTAGAGAGCATGAGGGCTTATCCAGAGGAGAAGATCAGGGGACCTGGATGTTGGTTTAGTCTGGCTCTCTCTGTTTGTATTGTCTGCTTTGGTTGCTGTTGTTTACTCAAGCTTATATCTCTGTTTTATCTGGCGAAAAGTTTGTCTGCTGTTCTGAATCTGAGCGAATCTCTTCGCTTCGCCCGTCTCGAGCGTTTTTCGAGGACGGCGCGCTGTGTTACAGCCGCTCCAGCCGCTCCATCTCCTGCGCAGGTTTATGTTTATTTCAGCGGCTTTAAATTTCAGTGATAATTCTCCCTGCTCGTGCCTAAATCAATATTCTTTCCGTGATGTGTTTGTTTTTCTGGAAGCTGACATAACTTGGCACGTGAGTGAGGACGAGTGTTGATCCTTGGTATGGCGCATATGGGCCGCGGTGTTAATTCTTAGCACTGTAGATCCTGCGGTGTTGATTGTGTCCTGTGTTGACTCTGGAGAAGCGCTGCTTGTTGATTCGGTTGTGTACATCTGCTGTCAGGGCCCCCAGTGGTGGCCTGCTAAACGAGAAGAGCCTGTCTGGCAGGGCAGGGTTGTTTGTCTGCTTCCAAACATATTGATCTCCTGCAGAAGGGAAAACATTAGCGATAGCGCCTGCACAGGCTGGGCTGGAGGTGGGTAAATAGCTTTGTCAGGTCTGGTGAGCCTTCTCTGCCTTGTAGGAAATGAATAGCAGGTGTATTTGCTGAGTGTTTGCAGGAGGGAATCTCCTGCCAGGCTGACAAGGCGGGCAGAACGATGGGGTGTCACAGCAGACCCCCGCCCCTTTTCTGGGTCATTAATGTGTGTGTGTGTGTGCAAGTGTGTTTTTAAGTGTGTATGTCCCTGCAAATAGATCCAGTGAATTTCACATTTTCCTTCGTCTACGCAGTAACGACGTTACTTCCTGATGATTCATTCAATAGATTCAACTGTGTTTTTCTTGTTTTTGCCAATTTGGTATTAAAACATATTCAGTTTATCGGCTTCATTGCCCAGAATCCCAGAACTTAATTAATTGTCTTTGCTCACTATGTCCATTTAAACACAAACACATGCAACAGACAGACAGAGCGAGAGAAGGAGTCCAGGATATGAATATTTAACAGTAGCCTCTTGCAGCGCAGGGCCTGCTAGTCATTGTCAAATAGGACTTAATCTTTTCAATTTCTGGGTGCAAATATTCACACTGGCCACTGTTTGTTGCTCAGATTAATGAGGCTCTCTGCCCATAATCCTCTGCTGCTAATTCAAGTGGCCGCCGGTGCGGTTAGCCAGGGGAGGACGGGATGCTGAGAGCACATACACAGCCGAGATTATTTCACCAACCCCCCCTTCTCTCTCTCTCTCTCTCTCTCTCTC
>NW_019473921.1:0-1838 GCF_002814215.2 Seriola lalandi dorsalis | reverse complement strand
GGGGTGGCAGAGCACCAGAGGGGGAGGAAAGAAGGCGCTGGGACGGAGGAAGTGCGGGGGTTCCTAGAAGGGGTCTTAAGAAATAATTCTTGCTTGGCCAGTCGCAAAGTCGTGGCAGTGGAGAGAGGGAGGGTCCACATGTGAGTGAGCGAGTGCATGTGTGTGTGTGTATGTGGTAGGGCAGGGGGTCCTGGGTCAGATGTCGCCTGATGACTGACAGCAACAGGCTTAAATGCGTTCACCCAAACTCACTGTTTTCTCAGAGCCATTGTCTGAAATGTTTAGATAAAGGCAGTAAAGTAACACTTCAAGTGTGTTTTTACTGTTTCACACATACGTCACAGGGGGTCTGTCCTTTATAATTGAATTTACATTTGTCAAAGATGTCATCATACATTGTTAAATTTTACTGGGGCAGTTTTACAGCTTTGCTGGCCTTCACTTCATTATAAAAGCAGAAGGTTTGAGTCAAAACCCCCCGACTGTATTTCACAGTGTGTCAGAGTCAAGCTGTTGCGTTTGGACTGTAACACTGAACTCACTGTTTCGCTGCTTCTGCTGGGAGAACTGTGGGATATTTGCACCTCACAAATTGTCAAGCATCATTCAAAATCATCTCACTCAGACTGTCTGCCAACTACATAACTGTTGATGTGTCTCTCTGTCTGTGCATCTGCAACCACTTTCAGGGAAATTATGAAAAACAGACTGTAAATTCTTCTTTTTGTCTGATATAAAGTCAGTATCGAGCCATTGGACTTCCACTCTCCATCATCCCATTGGATTCCCCTTTGGGTTTCTCTGACATCTGTTAATCTGTAAACATACAAAATTGCCTGTCTAATCTTATTTAGCCTTCACGTCTTGTTTACTTTTGGTTTAGTCGTGCCGTGAAGGCACGGCTGCCATGCTGTGAATGAGGCATTGTCTGCAGACCCACAGATGTAATCTCCCCCTCTAAACTGCCGCCAACCCCCTCCTGCCTCCTCTACCTCAAGCCCTGATAGCCACATGCAGGTATTGTACCTATCAGACGCCTCTTGAATTCACTTCCACGTTGAGCTGGAGAATAAAGACAGCGCTATGGAGCCTGGGTGTTTTGCCAGTGCGAGGTCTTCCGGGGAAATGTGTCTGGCTTTCAGATTTCTCTCATTAAAGCTGGAGTTTAGTTTCAAGTTTTGCCTCAGTCTTTGACTCATGCCACTGGATTGCATCAGACATGGTTCAGTAGTCAGTGATGGTGGATGAAATCATAGAAATTGCTTCGACAGTTATTCACAACCTGTTGACAAGCTCGCTGTAAGTTGTCTTTATAAAGCAAAGTATTGATACTGGCACAGTAAACAGTGCAATGAATTGTGGTCAGACTGAGGTCTCCCACTCTCCACACTCAGTGTTTTGGCCATGAACACACACACACACACACACACACACGCGCTGATGTGAGGCAGTTCCTTGGCGGGAGAGCTGGACTCTTACACTGACTTGTGTTCTTTCACCCTGGGAAGCTGATGGATGATGTTTGTTTGGTTTAGCTGTAGTGAATGTGCACACACACATTCTCTCACACACACGCATACATACACAGCCATGACTGAAACACACACAGTGTGGGTAGGGGTAGGCTTGCCCTCTCTCGTTCCCCTGCCCTGTGTTGATTTTGGGCTCTGTGTAGAGATTTTTTCTTATGTTTTAGTTTTCCGTCTCTTACTTCTCGGTGAGAAAACGTTAAGAGCCAACTGAGACTTTCTTCATGCTCACAAGAAACCAGCCAGTCAACTTGACTCATAATGAGCTATGAATGCGGTGTTACCTTCCAAGTTTAAAGTATGCAATAT
>NW_019473920.1:0-1838 GCF_002814215.2 Seriola lalandi dorsalis | reverse complement strand
TCTCTCTCTCTCTCTCTATCTCTCTCTTTCTCTGCAGCAGTGTAATGTCTGCAGCTCTCACCCATCCGCTGCCTCCTGCGTCATTTCCCTTCTTGGTTAGCTGTCATGTAAACACATGCACACCCCTGCTAGCAGGCATGCTCTCACATACAAGTTTAAACACACACACGCGCACACACACACACACACACACACACACACACACACACACACACACCCAGTCACATGGGAGCTGCTAATTATGACCACATAAACCCAGCGGAAATACAACTTTCACAGCTGGCTGTTTGAGCGACGCTCGCATTAAGGCACGTAGTTCACAGACAAAAACAACAACAACAACAAAAAAAAAACACACCTTTTACGTCAATTATTCAGCGAATGCTCAGCAGAGAACAAAGTCATGGGCTCGTGTCTCAGATTAGCCTCTGATGCTGCGGCTACAAATTGCAAAGATTTTTTCCTGCTGGTGAGGAGAAAGGACCCGGAGTCAGTCAGGATGGAGGGAGGAAGGTTTAGCTGCATAAATTGGAGGGAAGAAGGGAAAAATAAAATTGGTTTCAGCATCTGCCATTTACACGAGGTAGAGGAGGAGCCACAGAAAACAACACATGCTTTTTTTTTTTATGTCCGAATGAAACAGATCCATTTGTTGAGACAAGACGAGCACAAACATCTGACAGACGTCATGCACAGCCTGTGACGCAGATGGGAAAGTCTGTCTTCAGTAAGGACATGCATGCACCCACAAAAACAGACCCAGATAAACAGGAACACACACAAACAGGCAGACCATGTTATCACCGCTGGACGCCTCTGACACAGACATTTCAAGAATGTCACTAATCTCAGCTTCAAGCTCATTGGTGGAATTCTGCGCATATATGTTTGCCAAGTAATGCTCTCAAGGGCGGAAATAACAGCTTAGAGCTGTTTGCTTTAAAAGGCTGATGGATTTATTCTCGGCTAATAAGGCCAAACACAGCAGGATTAATGCTAGTTAATGGTTAATGCTGCAGGATTATTGCAAATTTCATTATCATGCAAGTGCTGGAGGACAGCAGAGCTCATGTTCTACCCTGCCCCTACTTGTCAGGGCTCATTTGTTGATTGGTTTAGCAGGAGTGAAAGACAAGTCCAAGTGGAAATACATTTAGTGGGTTTGATTAAAAACACACAAGGATGCAGAGGCAGGAGTGTGAATTCACGGGTGACACAAGCCAAGTTTCTGCAGACGCAGGAACCAGTAATAACACGATGCATTCAAGTACAGACAGTGTTATCATTTCCCTGAATGTCATTTCATGCTTGATGTAATTCACACTGACAAACACTGTTTGACTGTTACATGATGTTGATTCTAATGCTAGCAGCACAAAGATACACTCACTTTAATGCAAACCTTTCCTTTAATATTATGCAAGAAATAGTGGGGAAACTTTAAAATGACAAGAAGGTCTCATATGATGATAACAAGTAATTTCATATTTCATTAGATTCTTGACAGTATTTTGGCTCAAAGCAGCTGTGTTCATTCCAACCTGAACAACTATCAACCCTCTGATACGACCCAAAGGAGTGTCGACCGGACCTTGGTTGTCATGGTTAAAATAATAAACACTAACGACTATTCCAAGAGTGGCATACCTACCTTCATCGCCATGGTTACTATAATAACGGTCATGCCTTGGTTAGGTTTCGGAAAAAATGGTGATTGGAGTTAAAATAAGTACTTCCTCAACATTACACTGTCTTTGTTGTCATGGTTACAATATAAACAGCTACTTTCACATGGGAATCGAACACTCTCCTGTGTCATATTCCTCAGTCCACCACAA
>NW_019473919.1:0-3577 GCF_002814215.2 Seriola lalandi dorsalis | reverse complement strand
TTAGAGTCTGTCAGTGAAATGGTGCCAAGCTGCTGTCCAGTCTTTTGGCATGGCAGCGAGAGCCGCAGTGCATAAACCAATTCCTCATGACAAATGAGACTTAATCCTGCAAGTCTTCTGTGTAATCTCCATGGGGAATGAAGCCCCAACATTGGTCCTCATTAGGCTAAACATTGCTGGGTCAAATGGGCCCAGCTCAGTCATGTGATGAGCTAGAGGAATGTTAACACGGACCGTCTGGAAACTCACACAACTAAGTTTCACCTGAACACAGTATTTCAGTGTTTGTCTCAAAGTCTGTCTGTGAATCTAATGTTTTTATCTTCATCGTGTATAGGGTGAACCTGGAAGAGTTGGACCTCGTGGGACAGCTGTGAGTAGCATTTCCCTTTACCATTACATCAACCATGAATGTCTGGAAAATCTTTCTTATCTTGTATACATCAAATTATATATTTATATATATATATATCACACTGAGTCATACTGTATATGTCTCTCCTTAGGGTGTTGGGCCAGATGGACCCCCCGTAAGTCATTTGTTTATACTATGCAATCAATCCCACACTTCATATAAATTGTGGTAGTGTTTATCAAAGTTGTGTTAATATTGAATACCTGAAATGTGACTTTGTACAGGGACCACCCGGGCCTGGAGGACTTCCGGGTGAAGTGGGAAAAGTTGGAACACTTGTGAGTAGAGATGAGCATTAGACTGTTAGCATCAAATACGGTCTGCTTGAGCACTGAGGTTGTGGTATGGTGCCGCTGGCCAATGACAGAGCAGATGTGTTTACCTTCATGCCATGATAACAAGTTAAAATGACTGCATGTAGGTGAGGCCACATTCACTGGGGACAACATTAGCATCTCTGCAACCCGTCTGCAGATGATTCAGAATACCTTCCATCTTTACAATATCATAGTTTGATTTGTATAAACACAACATATCTGTACAGCACTGCCTGTACTGCCCGCTGCAGTGTCAGCGAACTGACAACATTTGTGCACACATAAGAACACACCCATGCACCATACACTGCTTATATAATCAGTCAGACAGTCCTGTATTTTACCAACTTGATGTTTAAACATTTTCTTGTCAGGGTGGATTCAGCATTTTAAGGCCTTTTCACATATTATAAGAAAACTTAAAAATTGATTTCAGGTGAGAAAATCAACACTCAATATAAAATATTCAGCATTTTAACTGCCTCAAGCCTCATTTTTATTGGTATATTTCATATCTCAGACTTTATCTCTACATTCTAGGTAACACTTTTATTTGACTTATTTTTATTATAATATTGCCCTTTGGCTATAGTTGTCTGTATCTGCTTACACTGGATTTCATTCCAGTTATTATGAATATGCAGATATAGTAACAATCTGGGTTTGGCACATTTCACCATGTGTACTAATAAATGTCTGTGTCTCAGAACATTTAAATTCATCACCTATAACTAGAAATGAAGAAATATGGTCTGTTCTGCTAGAGTAAATTGCCCTGAATGAATATTTGCAAATTGAACAGGTGAACCAATATTTGATATGTTAAGCATTAAAATTCTGATGGTGTAAAACGCTACATGAACAGATTTTATGTGGCCCAGAGATAGTAATGGATGTTTTACAGGGAAAATATCATTGTAAGATAGTAGTAAATGAATGGCCTGATGAACTGAATTACTGGTAGTTGAACACAGTGCATTCAGTTTCCTTGTGTTCTGACATTTTATGTCTCTTCCCACAGGGGGCCATTGGTGTGAGAGGACCACAGGGACCTCGTGGACCAGCAGGGGCCAGAGTAAGTGACACAGCTTCGTTTGACATCTCACAGGATTTGCCAATGATTCAATTTGACTTTAATATTTCACAAGGGAAGGAACATGGTTCGAGCATGAAATTAATTTGGCCTTGTTGGTGATGCCACCAGTGCACACTGCCAGCCTTCCTCTAGTGGTTTAGAAGCTCCTTAGAGCCTTCTTGATGTTGATAGCTTGCATTATGAAAGTGCTAACTTGTATTTCCTCTCAATTTCAGGGTGCAGCAGGGATGCTTGGCAGCACCGAACTGGTAAAGTTTTGTTTTCTGGAGATGTTCTTGCATAAAATGTGAGTCAGGAGTACTTTCTAACTTTTATGTTGTTGTTGTTTAGTGTCCAAACGCTTGTCCACCTGGGACCTCTGGACATCCTGGCCTCCCTGGCATGAAGGTGAGTAGCAGAGTTGTGTCACACTAAAATCAGGGTAGTGTCCCTGAATATACTGCAATGTGTTTAATTGTTGCTCCTTTTATTCTCTATATGTTTCCAGGGCCACAAAGGTGTAAAAGGTGAAGCAGGAGAACCTGGGAAACAAGGACACAAGGTAAAATATGTTCTGTTGAGGGAAAAATCCTTATTTGTCAACAATTTCTAGTCATATGAAATGTTACGTTCTATACATCAACAAAGTGAATTTATACTGACATAAAGCTGCACAAATAGTTGCTTAAAAACACCTTAACTGTCACACACGCCACAACGTTCCACATCAGGTAAAAATTATCAGCCACTTAAATGTACAGAAGTGATTCCCAGCACCTTTGAGACAAGTATTATTTGTGCTGCTCTATTTCAAGAGGGAGTGATACATGCCTGTGTGTAATGCCTCTGACTCCTTGTAATGCACGGAGGATGATTTATTTGAAATGATGTTCAAGCACAACTACCCTCTCCCCGTAATGTGTCCATGCACTATATAAATGGAAATGAGTCTGGGCCTATCTCCCTTTATCACCCTGTGCCAGGATATGATTTACTGTCAGTCTGCACTCGGTCCCAGAGAATGATTTTCTCCTTCGCTGAAAGTTTCATTTGAGCCTTTTTTTGTCTTTTTTCCATTCACAAATTCACAAATATAAAGAGGTTTACAGTTAACAATGGAGTAACCAGATGTTATGCTGGGGTTGAAAGTCTATTATTTTAGGATATTGAAAAAGAAAAATTGAAATATAAAATAAGTATGTATTTGAAAGATTACATATTGGCACATTATGTGGCTCAGTCATATAGAAAAACATGCAGTACCTCACTTTGTATTTGAAATGAACAGAAACAATGATGTGTTCTAGTAATTACATATGACGTCAAACAATGTTGCCATTAATAAATGAACAAATGAAGGTAGAATTTTTTTTTTTTAATCAAACCATCAGAGATTGAAGACATTTCTTTGAATCATTCAACAGTCTGTCTGACTCAGACTTTCGTCTTTGTCTTTTTAGAGACTAAAAACATTGTCTCCATGAGAAGAAGATGAATTCTGAAATTTTTTGTATCAGGCAGTCAAGCAGAATCAAGTTTTCATTTCTCTCTTGTTCTATGATGTAAACAACTGCTGACCCGTTTGACCTGTTTGTTGTGTGACATTTGATTATCAGGTATGTATTGATTACATGTCCTAATAGTCAGTTATCATACACATAATTAAAAGAAGAAATTGGCTTATTAACATTAGAAAATGTGCACCGCCTCAGACCCCGGCTGTTATTTATCTTAATGGATGTGCCTCCTCAGGTCTACCACACAGTCAGC
>NW_019473918.1:0-1839 GCF_002814215.2 Seriola lalandi dorsalis | reverse complement strand
TAGTTAGCAAGATCAGTGCAGCCACTATGGCTGTACAAAAGAAAACGCTGCGTACGAAAACTCAAAACTTCTTCAATCGAAGACAGTAAATAAAGAAATAAATGCCAAAACTCAAAGGAAAGCAATTCTGCCTAAAAGGAAAGCAACCAAGCCAAAAAACAGAATTAACACTGGCATTGGTTTCTAAAGATAAAAGGCACTCCATATTCAGAAAGAACAATGGGAATTTTTGTTATACTTTGTTGCCTCTAGGAAAAATAGCATCTTTTAACATACAGTCACGTTTTAGGTGAAATGTTTTATTTGCATCTCTGTATCCTAAAAGAAACATTTAAGTATATCAATAAACTACTGATCTACTGCCTCTGTGGAATTAGACCTAAGACTCGATGTACTGCAAAGGTTTGTGCTATTTTCTGAACAAAACTTATAGTAAGTTATAGAAGTGATGGAGAAAATTCTGCCAAAAAAGTAATTACTTCCTTTTCTTTCGCACATACTGACAACTTCATCTTAAACCAAACTATGAAATAAAATTGACACATATCCATCCATTTATTTTCTATACTGCTTACAGGTTGTGAGAGCTGGAGCCTATCACTGAGCGTGAGCGAGGGTACATCCTGGACAGGCTGCCAGTCTATCATAAAACTAAAAAGAGACACATTCACACCTACAGGCAGACTGGGAATGAGTGTAAACCCACACAGTCACAGGTGGAGGAGTCTATTTCTTTCAACAAAAAAAAAATCACAAATGCTGTTTCTACTGCCATGGTCCAATCATCAATCATCTTTTGCCACCTGTTTTGAAATGCTGAATGTCTCCAAAGTAGATAGAGAGATTAAGACTATTCCCCCTGGATGACATTTTGAGGTTGGTGAGAAAATGATTTACGACTTAACTCGGCCTTCACTGGAGTCTGTCTTTGTCTCTTTAAAAGGACTATAAAATGTAATCAGGTAGCAGTTAACAGCCAACACTTTGTCTGACCCTCACACCCACAATGTGTGATGGCAGCCGCGCTGAAACACAACAGCCCCTCTATCCTCTTCATTTCTCTCTGTTTTGTTTCAGTCTGCGTCATCCTGCATTTGTTCCTATCCTTGAAGACATGAGCCACCACAGGAAGGGTGAGCTCAGCCAAATGAGTCAGAGAGAGGAGAAGCTGTTGTGAAACTGAACAAAGCAGGAACACATTTACTCAAACAAACGTGAGCTCTACTTTTACAGGGACATTTTATAATGGAGCAGATCTGTAATATAGGACGATTTTAAATCTGGCAAGTGATAAATCCCTGAAACAAGAAGTCTTGTTTCTCTTATGATTCATTTTGTTGCAGTTAAATTAACACTATTAAAATACTAATTTTAGTCAATATCAGCTCTGTGTTGCTGTTTACTGATCACAAATTTAAAGTGATATCACTCAGGAAAACTACCAGAACAACTTCCAGTCAGATAAGCTAAAAAAAACAAAAAGAAGTGTGTTTAATAAAGTTGTAAATTTAGGGTTCTCCCTATCCACAGCGCCTGCTGTGTCAACCTTGGCTGTGACAGTGTCAGTGGCAAGCAATCTGTCACCCACTTTAGGTTCAGGCTTAAATATTTCAACAGCCTTAAGAAAAAGTGCTGAAGTGGCTCTGTGTGAATTCCTCTACTTAGCAATTAAAGCAGCCTGGAATTCACAGAGACAGCTCCACTATTGGCAAAGGGCGCAGAGATCAGCTTAAAAAACTTAATTTTTTTAACAACAACGACAACAACCTGAAGCCTTTTTTTTTTTTTTATGCTAGATCACAGTGTAAAAAAAAACACAATCTGTAAAGACACTCACCA
>NW_019473917.1:0-1840 GCF_002814215.2 Seriola lalandi dorsalis | reverse complement strand
TTAGAGGTATATAAAAACAGCTTTTTTCAAATCCAAAAACTTGTATCCTGTGTCTTGCTGCTTGGTCTCTAACAATGCCGTACACCAGCAATGCTCAGGCCAACACTACTAGGTGACTTTCAGATTTTACATGACACAAAATTATATATAATTGAATAATGCTACCAACAAAATAGTGAGGTACTGTATCATGTGCTAAAAAGGTAGCATGGACACAGCTAAATTGGTCTGCTTACATGCATACATGTTTAAGTGGTTGTCATATATCTGCTAAAGCAACAAGTGTGACCGGGTGGTTTTTAAGAGTTACTCCTACAAGTCAAGGTCTTCTCATAACAAAGGTTAACAGCCCCTGGGAAGTGTGGTCATGAAACTCAAAACAGAACACGTGAGTGATGAACTGAACTGTGGCTTTTACAGTAGCGTACATGAGCACGTGTCTGTGTGCACATGACCTGGCGTTCACGTGTTGTCTGTACAAGTTATTGTACCTGTAATTTATGTGTAATGTGTGTGTCTAATGTTCACATACAGTATGTTTGGTCTTCACCGATGCCACTGTGCTTCCTCTGGCTGCTGGCGACATGGTGACAGCGTGACTAACACTGCTGTACTCAAGCCTGCTGCTGTCGCTTTTAGCAAGGAGGGGTGTGTGTGTGTGTGTGTTTGTGTGACAAATGCAATTAGGACAGCACAGCAGTGGACAGGTGACAGACACTGCCACAGTGCTGTCACCTATTATTCAAAGTATGAAGAGCAGGAACAGGCCAAGGGAAATCAATCTGCTTTGTTCATTTCAGATCTGGTTCTGGTAACATCCCTATTACTCTACAGACACCTGGTGGACCTGCTCAGTACTGCGGCTCGAAACCTCGATGATGAAACAGCCACTTTACAACAATACTGGATGTCTTTTTCTTCTTTTTTTTTTCAATTCACTGTACTTCAAACTCCCTCAGAGAAAACTCTACAGCAGAGGGAATAAAGCAGCCGCTGAATTCATTCAAGTGAGAGTAGATGTTTGTGTCTAACCTATTGTCTAACCCAAGATCATTTATCGGACTCTTGGAGACCAATAAGAGCAGATGAGAGAAGGATCAATGCACAAAATCAATATTGTGCTTCTACTCAACACTGACTCAACAGAGTCACTCCACTCTGCCTCAAATCTTTACCTCTCATAGAAGATCAAGAGGTCTTTGTGTGCGCCTGCGTGTGTGCGTGCACGTGAGTGTTGCATCATTTGTGCCTCTTCTCATTATATAATATGTCAACATAATAAAAAATCCACAAAAAGGAAAAAGCAAATGTAACACACCAGATACCAAAATCTACTTTATATTCAACCACCACATACAATGGATTCATAATACTACACATTCAGACACATTAGAGTGCATGCAGATAAACAGAGCACTCAGACAAGAGATAAAGATGAATTTGCAGAACTCTACAGAGATCTTCATTTTCAGCATATTTAAATACTCAATCACCATTGTTACAGTAATGGAAGAAATTTAGTCTTTTAAGCAGTAATAATACTATATTACGCTGCTGTGTCACAACAGCTTTATCCATTATGCAGGAAGAAAAACAAAGTACCACCATTACTGTTCTGTTTACGGTCAACAATTACAGTGAAGAACTGCGGCCTATCGAAACCTCTCGATTATCTCGTGTCCTTTTGTGTGTGAATATATTTATTTTTGTGTGTATGTATCTGTAAACATTTCTGTCATTTGTCTCTTTCTTTGTGGCAACAGTGTGAGTAATACAAAGCCTGCTTGTATTCCTTTTAGTTTCTTTTGAGACACAGAGGTGTGTGTGCGTGTGTGTGTGT
>NW_019473916.1:0-1840 GCF_002814215.2 Seriola lalandi dorsalis | reverse complement strand
CTGTTGCAAATCTAAAGGGTCAAAGAGGACCAGAACCGACTGTTCCTTCGGAGCAGCTGAGAGATACATCAGCAATCAGGACGGGGACACCCGGAGCTGAAGGAGGTCTGGATGAGGAGAGCTTGACCCTAGAGGCAGGGCTGGGTCTGGGAACCGGGCTGGACAGCATCCTAGAAGGAGACGAGATGTTTCTGGACGCACATCCACGAGTCCTGTTCTCACCATCCCTGTCTCCTCCAGAACACCCCCCTCGCCTGCTCATGTTGGAGACCGGCCTGCTGGAGGAGGACGGGGATGGAGAGGAGCAGGAGGACATGGACGGACACATCGAGGGTCATGGGGACCGGGCGATCGACAGGGGCACGACTCTGAGTTGGGCAGATTCTTCTAGAGTTAACAGTGAGGTTGCCCATCCCGTTAAAAGGGATAAACGCTCGCACTTGATTGACAGGCGGAGAGGGGAAAAGTCGGTGTGCGAGACGGAAAGCATTTGGGTCACCGACAAGAAGACTGCCATCGACTCCCGTGGTAATGTGGTCACCATCTTGCAGGAAATCCAAACCCAGACAGGACCACTCAAACAGTACTTCTATGAGACTCGCTGTCGCCAGGCCGAGCAGCAGAGCAATTCTAGCAGGTCGAGGGGTGCCGGCACGGCAGCAAAATCCCCGGCGATGGGCGTAGCCGGGGCAGGCTGCTTGGGCGTGGATAAAAAACAGTGGTTGAGCGAATGCAAAGCCAAGCAGTCGTTCGTACGAGCACTCACCAAAGATGAAAACAACAGAACCGGATGGAGGTGGATCCGCATCGACTCGTCCTGCGTCTGCGTGTTGCTGTCCAGAGCCAATCAGGCACCGGGGAGGGAGGTCTTGGCGAGGAAGGGGAGAGCCTGAGAGAGAGAGAGAGAGAGGGAGAGAGGAGGGAGGGGGATTGAGGGAGATGGCAAGAAGTAGAAAGTGACACAGAGCAGAGCAGCTGTGACATCCCTCTGTGTGCACTTTCACTCGCTTAAAATGATGGAAGTTATTCCTGCCTTAATCCACAGTTTTTCTCTCCTTTCTGATCCCTCCATCCACCACAGCTTCAAATGACTTTTGAAAAAAACAAGAAGACCTCAATACTAGCTCTAGGGAAAATTGTCATTTATAGAGATTTTACTTTGAAAAGTACTGTTTTTTGTTTTTGTATGATTTATCTTTCATAATCTAAGTTATTTTTGATTAGTATGTAAGCATGTGTATGTCTTTGATATTAATATATTCCTTTACGTATGTGTACAATATGACACCAGTATACATTTATGTATGAAGCTATGTATATCTGTGTGTATTTATAGAAGAAGTGTCTAATGATAATTCCAGCCTCTGGTCCAGTCGGGTTGTAAGAGGAAGGAGCGCCACCTACTGAGGCTCCATTTTACTGCTCCACACTGTTCTCATATGGATCACCATGAATGTTGTAACAGTGCTTTTAGAGTCCGATGGGGAAAATGTATTTGATACGCAAATTAACAGCATGGGCACATTTTAGCATGATTTCATTCAGGCTGATGATACATCTCTGTCTGTGGAGCTTGTCAAATGTGGTTAATATGACACCTAAAGAAGGTAGTTTTACCAGCTGCTGGTTTGTTCAGTTTGCCTGCCAAACATGGTAATAAAGGATCTTTTTACTCATTAAATGCAGAATTTAATTACTCTTAATTAGTACTCTGGGATTTCTTTGATAAAGAAAACTTTATTTTTAAAATTTTACTGCTGTAACCAGTTTCCTCTCAGAGAGCAGCAAAACATGAAACTACAGCCACATACAGAGGTGGACACAACTCCATTACTTGAGT
>NW_019473915.1:0-1840 GCF_002814215.2 Seriola lalandi dorsalis | reverse complement strand
CCTGATGACACTGACGTCCATATTTAACATGTGGTGTTGCAGCCTCTCACCTGCTCCTGGACGTCCTCGTACTCAGAGTTCAGCAGCTCAATGAAAATTGGAACAGCTCCTGTTTCGATCACCACCTTGGTGTGCAGGAAGGTACCGGAGGCAATGTTGGTGAGCGCCCAGGCCGCCTCGAACTGTTGGAAACACACATGTAACACACACATCAGTCCAGTCTGAAACGAGTTAAAAACATGACTGTCTTTCCTGGGCAATCTTTTAATTCATGATTAACTGCACATAATGCAACACTGAACATATTATCATCTGTACTGTTGAAGTAAAACTTCAGAGAAATGAAACATTCATTACTCTGACTGGCACCAGTGATTGTGGGTAGGAACTAAGGTTGTGTGATCTGATCCACAGTCAGATCGTCCTGTCGTCAAACTGTCAAATTGCCAATACCCGATATGGTCTCTGCCGGAGCATCGGTTATATGCAGGGATGAAAGTATGGTGGCGCAAATAATATGTACTATAAATTCAATGAGACTACTACTAAAAATAATAATAATACCAACATAATACATGGCATTATATAGTATATCGTCTGTCATGAAGATCATCGTCTATCAGTACAATCCTATTAGGAACATTTGAGATGTCCCACGTCTCTGAGGCAGAACCCTGGATGCTGCTCACATCACGTGGTGAACACAACATGTGTGTTCAGTAACACATCTATTAGAAAATCAGTTTTTATCGTTTTAACGTTGTACCCATCACAGCTTCAGGCACACAGGTGGCAGTGTTGCGGAGCTCTCACCTGCAGTGTGCAGTTTTCACTTCTCTTCAGAAACTCCACAAAACGAGTCACAACACCAGGAGTAGAGATGACCTCGTCTATGGGCGGGTTGGGCTCTGTGCAAAGGAACACATCAGAACTCTTCTCTTACTGAACGGGACCTGATTTGAAGACTGACAGAGGTTTAAAACAAGGCAGTGGTTCTGATCAACTAATGTGCATGAAGCCAGTTCAGCTTTGTGTTCAGTAGAGAGCGGACTTCTTATAAAGCTGACTCATCACATGACACTGACACAAACCATCACAGATTCCACCTGCTCATGCAGTTAGTTGATCGTCCAAACTCAACCGGACTTTTTAATTCTGATGTGGTGCGTTCAAATGTTAGCACTCTTTTCAGTTTAACCTCTGTTGTGTTGATCAGTGAAACAGTGGTACAACTGACACTTAAATAAAGCTGCCAGAGATTATTGCTTGGACTTCAGATCAAATTATTCACATAAATATAAGGACTCCCTTGATGAAACACAAACCTTTGGAGAGTAATTTCCTGAATTTCTGTGTAGCAATGAGTTGCTGGTCTGGGTCTTCAGAGAAGATCATCTGAATCATATCTGGAGTTATCACTCCGTCCTGCACAAAGATCAACATCAGATAAATATTCAAACTTCTAATCACTTCAGATTAGTTTATAGAAACACCTGATCTTAGACAGATGAGGTAGATCCTGGTGTTTTAGCTGTAAAAAACCAAGGTCAGATAAACACAAGAACACAACAGTGAACTACTTACACCTGTGACAGGTACTGTGGAGCTGATGTCTGGATCCTGGATCGGACACTCCAGCATGGATTCATCATTAGACGGTACACACACATTTCTCCTCTTGAACAACTGTGGGCACAGAGTCAAGGTCACATGATTAGCCTCCTTTTTCTTTTGGCTGGATGAACTGATTGTGACACTAAACACACTGACACATACACAAAAACAGTTCGCAGAGAAACTTGAAACTTGGAGCCAGCAGTGATCTGTCTGATGTACTGTT
>NW_019473914.1:0-1840 GCF_002814215.2 Seriola lalandi dorsalis | reverse complement strand
CTGTTTCTGCAATTCATTTCAGCACGAATATAAAACACAAGCTAAGATGGAAAACTGGGTTTAGAAAAACTAAACCCAGGCAAAGAGCTAACTACAAAAAATGGTTTGTTGATTCAAATGACATACATGAAAATGGCAGAGTGGCCTTGTCAAAGATTGTTCCATGTTCCAAATCTTATGTGTCTTGTGTTTGTTTCTCCGGAGACCCAAGTGGCACTGTCCTTGTTAAAACTGTCCACTGATTGGAAGATATTCTAGATACAAACAACATGCAATGTTGAGGTGGTTGAATTGATGATGTCTTTTACCTTAATATAATGCAGTCCTTGGGTCTAATGGAGAAAAGATAGAAAAATACAGAAAAAGGGAAAAAAAATCAGGAGCCTTTGTTCTCAATCACTCTGATGATAGCGTATGTATGGTTATTTGCTGTGCTCACAGGCTGAGATTAGTGCTTACTCTTTGTTAACATAATTCTCTGCTTTGTTTCACTGTTCCCTCCAACTGTAGCACTTATTGGTTATGATTGTGACCTCCCGGCAGTAAGCTGTTCTGGGTAGGCCCAAGCTCGCCTCAGCCTCTTTCCTCAGAAACTCCACCTGGCTCCAGATCTTCCTTCCAAGCTTTAAATGACAACATTGAGGTTGCCCCACCATTGCGCTTGTGTTCAATGAACTTGCCCCACACTTGGTCCTGAAAATCCATGTAATGTCACAGTTCTGAAATGGGAATACTGCAATAAATATTGTTCAGAGTGATCATAAGCTGTAAACGCTAAACTGTGTATGAGAGCAGCTGTACAGCTCATAGTAGCAGTGTGATAATGTACTAAAACATGATGATAAAAAGACTCTAGAATAAAAACTTCTCCAATACCAAACAGAGCGGATCAATATTTTACAATGTCAGACACAGAACAACTCTGACCTGAAAATCTGCAAGAGACGGCTTGAGATTGCACCATAACTACATGCTTTAAACTGTGTGTTGTATGGGCTTCAGGAGAACTGAATGGGAGACAGAATAAATATTCATAGGATGGAAGAGTAAGGTGATCGTACTATTGGGGTTAAGATGCCGACCATTAACTGCAATAGGGACCTTTCTTACATGTCATTCCCCATCTCTTTCTCCCCTATTTCCTGTCGTCTCTACCGTGGCAACTTTCTAATAAAGACTTAAACTGCAAACAAAAAATATTCACAACATTAAAATAAATAAAACTTCAAACAAACTTTAGAGCAAATTTCCTTTTTCTGTCTTTTTTTACTGAACAGTAACCTCAACCTCAGTGTCTACATTAAGCTCTTAAAATCAAACTTAAAATTAAACTCCTTTCACACATCTTTTTATTAATTTGAGCCCATTTATAGGAAATTGAAGTGCTGCAAGTATGTCATGCATGGAACTGAATAAATGCATGGTAATGTGAGCATGTATGACAGATTCAATCTGACCAGGTAAGCTTTAACATTTAATGAGAAGATGTTTAGTAGTAGCATTTAGATTCAGCCTGCACAGTGTTGTTCTGTATGACATGTTGTTTTGTGATGAAGATGCATCACTGGAGCATAAGTGATAGAACAAGAATCACAAATCTCATGTGTGTGTGTAAGGATGCTGACCAGGGCCTATTTACTGCCAGGTGAAACAACTAATTAAATATGAGAGGGCAGGCAAGCTCAGTTCCATCTCTCCCTTAACTAGGACCACAGCCACGGGTCAGCGCCAACTCATGGAGGAGAGTTTTAAGGAAAAGGAAAGAGCATAGAGGAGGAAGAAAGATGGGGCTGTGTGGAGGGTGGTGCTTTATTAATACATAAAACACAGCTAGTGAGCT
>NW_019473913.1:0-1840 GCF_002814215.2 Seriola lalandi dorsalis | reverse complement strand
TTAAAGGTTGTTTTTCACGTCAGTTCGACTTTATTAGGCACGGACGCTGAGTTTGACAGGAGAGATGGAAAGAAGTGCTGCAGCAAAGTTCACTTGTGTCTTTCCTGCTGGAGGTTCTCGGTGGGAGCGCAACCCTCGGCGCCCTGACATCTCCATAATAGATGTCCTCTAAATGGCAACAGGAAACAGCAAGCCAACCTTTACCTCGCCCTGGGTGTGGAGAGAGAGAGAGAGAGAGAGGGGCGCGAGATGCCTTATTGTTTTCCTATTCTCTGTCTGCACAGAATGATTATGGATATACAATACTCGTGGCATATTTTCATGATGGATGGCACAGCCGAGGCGGCTGACTATCCTGCTGGTATTGTGTGCTCGCTAATTAAATGACAAATTGTCACCCAGGAAATGTGCATTTGTCCCTTGAGTTGCAACATTTTTGTTATTTTTTTTTCATTTTTCTAATTTGTTACTGGCGGGTTATTGTCTGTGGATGTGAAGCAGACATGGAGGAGTAAATGCACAGAGGAGGATTTGTTTTCTGTGCGCTGTCTTGGTTGATGCGTTTCACCTCCTGCATTAAAGAGCAGATGTAATGGTGAAATAAACCCCTATTTATGTGAATTATTCAGATACACCACAGTAGAAAGTAAGATATTTCTAGAAAAAATTACTTATTAATATAATTAATATGCTTTTATGTTGTATTTGTGACCTAGTGTGCCGCCATCTTTGTTTACTTTATTGATCCCAACAGCGGAAATTCACTTTCAGCAGCTCAACATGAGAAGAAGAGGTAAGATAAATAAGATTATAAGATAAAGAATAAAGAAACAGTAAATATTGCACTGGAAACTGATTGTAGTAATAAAGTGAGCATCATGGGTAATTCATAAAGACCCTCTGCATCTCTTGCTGTGTCCGTTACTTGTGAACAAGCTAACAACAACCACAGAGACGAAGGGCGAACCATTCCCGTGACGCCACAAACTACAATCTCAATCTAATACTGATTAGCTTCTGACCCTCTCCACTTTAAAATGCCATCAAAATGTAAAAGTGCGCCACGAATTGATAAATTAGAGGCTGTTGACCAGAGAGCTGATCTCACAGGGGATCTGCAGATCTTCCTAAAACAAATGCCATGCTCACGTAGCCTCAGCTCGGTTGTTCTTTTATCTCTCACTGGAGTCAGTGAAACTGCCCCGATGATGCACAAACCAATCAACAGCGTCAACATGCTTTCTACAGCCGTAGTGGATTGCAATCTGGAGGACTCGGGCGTTATTGTCCAGTCAATTGCCTCGATCTGTCGTCCAATTCCGAGAGAAAAATGTGATACAGCATCGCTCTGAAAGCCGAGTGTAAAGTGTAAAGTCTTCATTACACAGACACTCATCCAGGCGCTCGCACAGAAGAAATCCCTTTAAATCACATCACCGTTTATCACTCGTGTGGCTGAGCCGCCACAGGCCTTTTCACTGCCAGTTTGAAACTAATTCATACTCTCCACAAAATAAAACACAAGCAAACAAGAAACAAAGAAAGAAACAAAACAATGGGAAGGTTTTAATCACACACGGTGAGATCATCTCTCTCCGTCTGACAGAACACAGCTTCTCTCTTCAGGGACGAGGGTGAATTACTTTCGGTCGTTAGCATTGGTTGAGATTTATATGTTGAATCAGATAAATTATGCGAGTCGAGAAAACTCAGAATGTGTCTTATGTCAGAGGAACTCTTTCGGCTAATCAGGAGATAATGATGTGACTTTCATTTCATTATGAGTTACAGGTGTTGGCTTCTTCACTTTTACCTGAGGAAGAGCATCTGTGGCTGACAC
>NW_019473912.1:0-2149 GCF_002814215.2 Seriola lalandi dorsalis | reverse complement strand
TCCACAAGCTCTAATGAAACTCAGTTCTGCAGTTTTCAATTACAAGACATCATCAAAACACAGTTCTGATATACTTGCGAGTCCATGCTTGTGGTGTTATCATTATGTTAAAGTTTAAAGCTAATTCACAGTACCAACAGGACACTTGTTAATGTCAGATAGTCCCAAGACATCACCCAACAGGAATCTGAAACTAATTACACGAGGCAGCATTCATTATCATGCAGAAAGCAGCAACTGATTAAAAAATGTTAATGGTGCATACTTTCTGCGAATGTCTCTATGTGTACACTCAGTAGTGGTCATAGGATGTTGTTATCAACAAAATGAAATGAATTCATTTCTCCACCCATCCCTGATGAATACGGCAATTTTAGTGTGTGTGCACGAGTTGGTGTGTCTTTATGTGTTGGTTGGGTCCTGCGCTGTGTTTGTCCAGATGCCAGTTATCAGTTCATTAAACCACGAGTCAATCCATTAGGATGCGAGGAATTTGTCTGTTGCTGCAGGCTCCATTAACACTGCGTCAAGCAGATTGAAACTAGTATTAAAAATGCATCTTTCTCTCCATGCACCACCAGAATAAAACAGACTCGCCCAGTGCAGAAAAAATTTTGCACTTGAGGATCTCTTCATTGATTAAGTAGTTACGGTCCTGTCTATTACACCAAACACCTAAACAAATATGCACGCTTACTCCAACATGATAGCACACAGTTTCAGGGATTGAAATTCATCACAGAACGAGCAGCTTTTTTCTTGTCCTTTGTCAAACGTGTGCGTGCACACACACCCGAAGAAGACAAATGACATGAATACGACTGTGCCTGGCAGGCATGCATGGATCATCTATGCTTTTGCTCTGGTTCAGTGTCAAGGCTGGAACGCTACTGAGGAGGAAGCAGGGCCTTTGAGAGAGTCTTTTCATCACCTTCAGAGATCAATGTGTTTTCCTCTGGCAACAGACTGAGTGCTGGGATACTTGAGACCTACCCCGTGCACTGCACACTGCAATTATCCTCCCCGCAGTACTGACTGCGGTAAAGATGGAAGCAGAACACACTCCCTGATGAGGGGAGGTCAGTAATAAGCCAATCGATTGGCTAAGTCCCATCACTTTATGCTGCGAGTTAAATTGGCACAGGCGGCCATCCTGACGACTCTATCAGGAAGCCTCGCTGTAGACATTTCTAGTAATATAACCTACGCTTGCATGTGAGGGAGTGTTACTGTTGGGTAACTTTATAATCTTTTAACTAAAAAATTGAGAAAAATCCAAAAGTTTCACATCTTGAGAATGAAAAAGGGAAACACTAGGATGAGCCCAGCTTGGCTTGGCTAGGCTGAGGTGTAATCCACAGTGGAAATTAATGGTTTCTTTTGAGTGTTAACCAAGCTATATCTTGGCATACGCTCCCTGCATACCTAGCCGCTTTGGAATCCACCAGATAAATAAAACCGAATTTAATTGTCATGACAAAGTGGCCGCCTAAAGCCAGCAGTCTCGTCACCTTGCGCTGAACTGTGTCGTCTTCCACCTGCGCTCCAAGAGAACTGCTAGGTGCTGAAGGCTTGTTAACAGAGGCTGCAACTGAAACACGAGCAACCAATAGATGAGGAACTGAAGGTTTCAACACGTGTTGATTTGTGCAAGCAACAGTATTACATACTAAGAAGGGGCCAATATTGACCAGGAGTTAATTAACCCACTCAGCATATGCACAAAGGAGGGAAAGCAACCTAGCAAACATTGATTAGCTACAGTCAGTGAGTGATTTAAGTTTCTGACCAGAGTTCGCTGGTAGTCGATCAATACCTCTAATTAGACCACGAAATGCTGCGTTGCAGATGCAGGCAAAAAAACATACTGTGTGCTAAATTTAGTAGTTACTACAAGATAAATGAGTGATGATGATGATTGGATCACTCAGGCTGCCATAGTCCTGATTCATCCTTTTAAAATGTGACTCATGAGATGATCAGTGAAGAATGTGAGGACACATGGACGCTCACGATTAGCCAGAGGATGCTTTTAAAGCTTACCAGGGGTGTGTTTAGTGAATACTGCACTGTGCATACTGATGGCGACATGCGTAGCATCACAGACCTGTGTGTGTGTGTGTGTGTGTGTGTGTGTGTGTGTGTGTGT
>NW_019473911.1:0-1841 GCF_002814215.2 Seriola lalandi dorsalis | reverse complement strand
ACACACACACACACACACACACACACACACACACACACACACACACACACACACGCTCCCTGTATTGTACCCATAGCCATGGTGTGTATAGCCCCCCCCCTTCCTCTGTCTGGAACACATTACGTAGGCCAGTGGCTTGTGAGCGCTGACTGGGCCTCGGGGAAGAAAAACACAATTATTTCAACCCTCGGCTATTCACGCAAAGGTGACAAAAGCTGGTATGAAGTATGAAATCCCAAAAGTTTCTCCCGTGCCGAGGCCGACAAATTGGGATTAATTTGCGCTCGTGTGCACGCGTGTGTCTCCAAAGTTTTCACCTTTGCTCATTTCCCATTTCTTAAATAGTTTGGAGAACTCAAAAGGCTTCATTTATTGTGTCAGAACGAAGAGTGTGTGTTCGCTCAAGTTGTTTGTGTGTGCTCACACTGCTAATTTTAAATAATATATGCCTTATTGTTAAAATGTGGAAGGATGTAAGTGTGTGTGTGTGTCTGTGTCTGTGTGTCGCTGTAGGAAGGTGGGGGCGCTCTTAGTATGGGATCACACATTCACACACGCTTTCCAAATTAATTTAATCTAATTAATCGCCCCGAGGAGAGGCAACAGATGCTGGTGATTACCCACCATGCCTTGACCCCCCTCCCCATGTGGGCACATATACACAACCACAAACACACAGCGAGTACGCACTACAGACACACACACTTAACTATCACAACTCCAAATGCTGCCTAAATGTGTGCAGCTCTCATGCATTACTTTTGCAAATTGAAGCATTGATTAGTATTTTTGTGGGATAAATAAGAAAATGACAATACAGAGCAACTGACACCATGCAACTGAGCTCCCAGCAAATGAACAAAAAGGTGCATGTATCTGTACCTCAGTGTGTGTCCGTGTGTGTTGGTATATTTGTGTCTTTGTGAGAGACTGCTCCCGTGTATGGGGAACTGATTTTCTGATGTGTGTCAGTGAGTTATGTGTTAGGGTGCTGTCTGTCTGTGTGTGTGTCTGTGTGTCTGTCTGTGTGTCTGTTTTAGTGGGTTGTAGGTGGCTGCGGAGGCCGGGTGGTCCCTCCTGTCGCCCTAATAGGCTTACTGGCCCCTAATCCACACCACACCACCCCGTCACATGGCCGGTCTGCTGACTAACTGCTACCACCACCATGAGGTGTGCGTGTCACTATGTCTCTGTGCGGGTGTCACATTTGTGTGTGAATGTGTCTGTGTGTGTGGGTGGTGTCCATTTGAGAGCCTGTGGATTTGTATTCTCTATTTAGTTAATAATCCAGCGAATGAATCTGCTTCCCTTTTCTGTTTTACATCATTTTAAATGAAATATCAGTTTGTTTTGTTTTTACTTTTGGTCAGTCAAAACAAAAATAAAACTGAGCTCTGGGAGCTACTTCGGGGATAGTTATTTTTGAAGGATTGAAATGATAATTAGCCTCATTAAAATGCATTCCTTTTTACACCTGTACCATAATGTATCCATTCATATGTCTCTTCTTGCTCACACACATACGCCCATACACACAGGCACCTTCTGCTCTGTACAGTTTTGGCACACTATTGCTTGGCACACGCCATATCTTCTATCTTTGTGTGTGTGTGTTTTTGCTTACATGCATACATGCATGTGTTTTTTAATTAAACTGATTAAACTATTGCCCCTGACGAAGTGGGGCTTTGCTTCTGTGCTTACATCATCTTTTTCATACTCTCCTCACTCTCTCTCACTCTCTGTCTCTTGTGTTGCTTTATGTTTAGTCTGTCTCCATATTGTTTTGTCTGCTTTACCGTTTTATCCTTGCCCTGTTTACTTTCATCTCTTGTCTCTCG
>NW_019473910.1:0-1842 GCF_002814215.2 Seriola lalandi dorsalis | reverse complement strand
TATATATATATATATATATATATGTATATGTAATACTAGCCTGGGCTCTCATGTATTGTAAAGTTAACACATTAAAATGCTATACTAGCACAAATCAGTGAATCTCTTCATAATAATTGCATGTATAAAATTTCTCCCCAAATCTATGTTAGATCACTGGATAAACAAGCAGCACTTCAACACATGTTTTGCTGTGAGAGAGCCTGAGATAGCTGGAATCGTTTTAGTTGGAGCTCAATATTAACACAATTGTTTGATGTTTCCCATAACACACCAGTAATTAACCAGTGAATTTATTTCACCGGAGCTTTTGCAATGTGAATATTTCATTGTGCTTGGAAGAGGAACATTTCCATGTGGACGTGGGTATTGGGGCTACTGACTGAAAGAGTCAACATTGACTCCATCCGTCATCACTTTCGGTACACTGGAGTTTCATCAGCATCAGTGTTCCTTCATATGATATGCCATACTCACTTTTTCCAGTTCACAGTCAGACACTCTAGCCTGTGCATGACAGGCTGGAGCATATCCCAGCATGCATTATGAATCTATCTCCGCATTACCGGGCAGACGTAGATGTCTGAATGTATTGCGACAGTGTAACCGAATGATGACATGCAAGCAGTTATATTCCATAGTCAAAACTGTGTCTCAATCACAACTCAGAGTGCGACATTGCTACAAATTTTTATCTATATCTATAACTTTTTTTTTATTTTTATAAATGTTCTAATTTTAGCTTATGATGTTAAACAGTAACCAAGTGTTTACTCTCAACTGGGTCTGAATGTAGCTTGTAAATGTGCAGCATATATAGCAATATAATTACATTAGATTTTGTCCAGCCAGTCATCATTCCAGTAAATATCGCAGCTGAGTCCAGGTGCAGTCGCTCTTCAGCAGTGAAAACTTATCATTCTACTGACATCCCATTGAGCTGTTCAAGTGTCTGGGGAAATAACGTAATACATTTTTTTAACCAACTTTATACCCTCATCAAAGGATTAATTTGAATTAGAAAGATTAAGACCAACAAAGAATATGAAAAACCTAACAGAACTAATCCCATGTTCTAAAAATATGCAGCAACCTGGCTTTACCTGGGCTCAGCTGTGCTGTGACAGCTGCTACAGCGACATTATAAACAAACAGATAAACAAAGCACAAAGCAGACATTAGTGTGACCCGCTGATCTCATTCTGGTTAATTATGTAAGAAGGGATTTCCACTTGCTGTCTAGTGTTCATGTATGTTTCAACAGAACTATCTGCTCTTACTGTCAGCAAGAATGCTCTGCCAGAAGCCTTGGACCCCTGAGTGAGATTTCCACATCTCTAAAGCTTTCTGAGAATATTCAGTTCTAGGTAAATCTAACCATAATGGAAAGTGCAATGTTATGCTGTTAAACTTGAATTATTTTTATGGGTTGAGTCCATTCTCAGCTGTTCCTCCTTAGCCAAAAGCATCTCAGTAAGTATTGATTCATATTCACTCCCCGGTCATAACATTTAACCTTAATATGACCTCTTCTAAAGGCATAGCTTTGACATGCGTCTCAGTCTTTTCCCTCCTGTTTGAGGTGGAACCTCCAGACCTTTGTGTCTGTCCTGCTTTCAATGCCTTAACCTTGTCTCTGGCCTTCCACTGACCCCTTTTAAAAAGCTGAACCCTCAACCCCCTGACTCTTATTTGGAGCTCCTTTCAACTTCATCAATATGAAAGGGCTCTTATATGCTCCTTGTCAAAACTTGGCCTACCCTCAGTCCTGTTTTGACCCCTCTTTAAGAACTTGTGTGTGTGTGTGTGTGTGTGTGTGTGTGTGTGTGTGTGTGTGTGTGT
>NW_019473909.1:0-1842 GCF_002814215.2 Seriola lalandi dorsalis | reverse complement strand
TTTTTTTTTTTTTTGTATTTTGGCACAATCAGTATATAGCACCACCAAAGATCTGCTAAGCAGTCTGTTTGGAGAGAAATCCTCTATGTTGAAACATATTCATACAAACATGAGAGTCACACTGGCATCTTAGCACCAGCTGGAAAAATAAGATTATCCTATCAGCAGTGTACAGAGTTTCCAGCCCAGCTACACTGCCAGTCCTTCTGGACCACAGTGCAGGAGAGCTCATCGGCAGAGAGAGGGGGATGCAGAGTGAACCGCGGGGTAATGAAGCAAATCTATTCTGGGCTTTCAGAGATACAGTTTTTCAAACAAATACCACTTTTAACTTTGGTCTCCATGTTGTGAAAAGCTATGGCTTATCATTTGATAACTCAAGGCAGGGGGTTGTTGCATTCCTTTGTTACCCCTGTTTCTTTTTTCATCTGTTGTTCTCATCCCATCTATTATTGCTACTCTTGTGTTGTCGCTTAACTAGACTTTGTGTTTGCAAAGACATTTTATGGTTTGTTTTTACCTACTTACCAGATGGGTGGGGTTTACGACATATAGGACAGTAAAATAAGAGCCACATATTACAACCACTTACACATATTGTGTGAAAATCTAGTACACAATCCTTTTTAATTGATAGTCTTTCTGGATTGTCCTGATGCAGTACTTCCAACTGATCTAGTGCTCCAGAAAGAATATAACAGCTCCTGTTTTGTCTCACATCTGACTATCTGGTGGGGTTGATGCATTTTCTTGTCATTTTTCAAGAATACTACACTGAAGTTAGACTAGAGAAAACAACACATTTGCTCTCTAACAAAGATCACAACTACAACTCATATCTGTGGAAGGTTTTTTTTCTGCCACCTGTTACTTTAAAGCGCATGTGTCTAAAGACTATCGGTCTTAGGTTCACATAGTAGAAACAATACACAACAAGTGCTCAAAAGACTCAGAGATCACATACTGTCACACACAGAAACAAAATAGCAAAAGAACTCAATTAAATGGTTTCCTTTTTGTTGCGCAAGGTCAAGTACCGTTGGCCTCAGGTGAGGTGAGGCTTTAGGGCGAAGTCCTTTCCTTATGTAGTTCTACTAATAAGCACCAGTGGAATTCAGCTGGTCCTGCACCCCCACTGCCACTCCCCACTCCTCAATCCCTCAGGGTGGCAGTCATTAACTGGTGGCAGTCCAGATCCCCTCGCTGCTCCAACGGTCCCGGCAGCCTCGTGCCCGTCTTCTGATCCACGCACCAGCACTTTCCCCGCTGGCCATCGCGTGCAGGATGACACTGTGGGCATAAAAGATCGATGAAATATTCTTGTCGTGTAACACCTTTAACTTCAGGCGCAAATATTAAAGCTGAATATTTTTGTATTAACAATGGATCAGAGGACTGCATGTAATGTGCTAGGGGTCACTCTGCAGTTAGCCTCAGCTTTACAGATCTTTACAGATCTTTTATGCCTTTATCAGAGCCGCGGTGAGAGAGAGCGACGGGAAGGTTGGGGAGACAGAGAGGGGATGACATGCAGCAAAGGGCCGTGGGTCAGACTCGAACCCTGGCCGCCGCGGTAAGGACTAAGACTTAATATTACATGCTCTACTAAGTGAGCCACTGAGGCGCCCCAGCTTTACAGCTCTTTATAGCTTTTTTTGAATCAGTATTTTGGTTTCCCTGCTCGCACTTCTACTTTCACTGTTCTCATCAGTAGGTTTTCAGCAGCTGTTTCCAACAAAAAAGCTCTAAAAATCCATGACCCACCCTGACAAAGCTAACGACAAGCTGTGGAGCATTTAGCAGCACCAGTAAAGAGAAGGACATTTCCCTGAGAGAGAGAGA
>NW_019473908.1:0-1842 GCF_002814215.2 Seriola lalandi dorsalis | reverse complement strand
TCTACTGCTCCTCTCCCACCAAGTTAAATGGTTGAATGGACCAACTCATGAATCATTGTTCTAGTGATTCTGTTGGTGTAAAACGCCACAGGAACTGAACTCCTCACTTTTTATGTAAGAAAGTTAAAAACTATAGGTACTGCAACTATTATGCTTTTTTCAGTTTAAAAAGACATTTAAGAACATATTTACAGAACCAGCGTCTGAGCATTGAGCCTCTGTATATCAGAGTGTACAGAATCACCTGACTGAGATGCTCTATCGAGTTCGACTCTACCAGGCCGTTTCCTTGGCAGCCGTTTACTGATGGTGCTCCGCTGACTGGAGCATGTCATAGCTCTGTTTCCCCTTTTTTTTTTTAACAAGCCAGTACAGTGTTGGTTATAGACACTGACTGATTTAAGATGTCAACTGAATTACAGGTACTAACAGTGCAACCCTGACTGCAACAGTAAACACATTTTGTAAAAAACATAATCATTGGCTGGATTATGTTCAGAGGCAACGTATTTTTTGAAGTGTTATATTTATTAACAGCAGCAGAGAACCTGGTTGGAGTGGATGATGGGCATACAAAACACAGCAGAGAGCAGGGTTCACATCCACCATCCTGTCTGTGGTTAGGTTCAGGCAAACAAAGGCTGAGATTAGGGAAAGATTGTGGTTTTGGTTAAATGTAAATAAACAGGTTTTGTCTGGAGTCACTGTGAATTTCTTCTGTATTAAACCAGACCACAATCTTTCCCTGACCTGAAGTGCTATGAGAGTCTAAACATAACAACTATAAAAAAGTGTAATATTGTTAGACACTACAAGTTGATGTTGTACTGCAAGATGGGATATTTTGGTGGAAAACAAATGTCTGGGAACATTTTGCTGATATGTTCAGTATCAACATATTTGCCATTTACCAAATACGTACCTGAACAACATATCCTTATAACATTGATAGGAAACCAGGTTAGGTGTACAGAGACAGGACTGAACAGTGTCAGTTCACACGACCTGGAGCACGGAATTTTCAATCAGTCCATTCAGTTTTATATCAAAGGTGCCCTTAAGTTTTCTTGTAAACAAACAAAAGTTACATTTAAATTCATTGCTACTCATCAAAAATGGTTTGTGCGTCCTTGAGATCTAACAAACACGCTGAATGCATTTCCTTCCTCATAAAACATTTGTGTGTGTGTCACGTCGCCCGTATACATGCATTAGTACTGGTAAACAACTCCATAGGGATCCTTTAAGTAAAGAATCTCAGTCGTCCTTCTGAAAATGTGTTGCTGTTAAATATCAGAATTCAAAACAGTGCCAAATCGCTTAAAAGTGTGAATTTATTCTTTGAAACTTTTGGCTTGTCTTGTAATCTGTCAGGCGGCGATCAGTTCAGATGTGACACAGAACAGCTACAACTGAAAAAAATGTCCCAAGCCTGCAAATGTCTGGTGGTATCAAATTACCGTGAAAAGAAAATGAATTGGTGTTCACAGAAACATAAAGTTAGATTATAGTCAAGACTGGAGTCGTTCTCAGATCTCATTATTCCAACCTAGACCTGTGTGAGACAAAACTGCCACAGATCCTGGCCCCTCTGCAAACAACTAATCAGTGTTTATACATGAAAACCATATAGACATATTCCCCCTGAGGACGCCTGCATTACCTGTGAGAGTATGATATGCATGTTCCTATTTGCAGGAGAGGGAAGTCATTACTGTCTTGTGTTCTCACACAAGCCTCTTGTGTAAGAAGTTGAACCCAGAGGTGCTATTTTATTCAACTGAGTCATGAGGATGAAAACAGTATTGTGATGGTGTTAGCCAGGAGCGACTTCTCACGCGT
>NW_019473907.1:0-1843 GCF_002814215.2 Seriola lalandi dorsalis | reverse complement strand
ATATAGGTTCAGCGTTCTCTTTGATGTATGAAGGTCAGCGGGGGCCGTTTGTTCTTAGTTCCTGGACGCAGATGGCGATTGATTTTGTTTGTCCAAAATTAATCATGTATTGCTTTTCATAAGGCAGCAGGAGCATATTTTGTTTTCATCACAGTTTGAGATTGACTTCTTTAAGAGAATGATCGGTCGGTGTTTTGAACAGTTTTGCTTTCATTCGTGCTGCAACACATTTCTTGTTCACGACTGGTGGATCCAGTGCCAATGCAAATACGATGTAAAACTTCACTGTTCTTCACCCTTCTAGTGGGGATTTTATTTTAGAGAAGGGCGAGGGGTTTACAATTACAAATATGCTAATGAAGTCAGCCAACCCAAGGGGTGATGTTATCATTTCAGATTTTATGGGAAGGGGAGAGTTTTAGAAAACATGTTTTCCTGTTTATGTAGTGTGGAATTCCCTCTGTGACACAAAAAGGTCAAAGCCAAAGCCAAGTGTCTGTCGGCCATGCGTGGGGAGACATGTAACACTAACCTAAAGTCATTTGACTAAAACGGATCTCATGATCCACCTGAGAATTGTGAACCCTCAAGAACAAGTTCAGCCTGTCAGCTTGTGGCATGGAGCAAGCGCTGAAACATAAACCCCACTTGATCAACATCGCCTACCGATGAAGGTGAAAAACGTTGAATTCCACGGCGCTGTATGATCAAATAACTCAGCATGGATGCAAAAACACAGTGGAGAAAGTCAAAGGGAAAACATTCTTCTCGCATAAGGCCTACCTGGCAACGTTTTTGCATATCAGACCTCCCCAGTGCCTGTCAGTATTCCAGCAGTGGCAACATTGCCAAAAAACACAAAAACAAGCTGTTCGCTATCACTGCTGTTCCCATGGGAACAGGCCCGCAGAGGGTGTGCCCGCTCCGACACTCATCTGCACAAACAGTATGCAAGCCTACTCCCCAGCATGCTACAAAAACCAGGAGGGGGGAGAGTGCCGCACAGCCTCAGCCACCTCCACCTCCACCACCCTCAGCCTCTTTTCTCCAAGAACCGGGGCCTCAAACACAAACCCTGCTATCAGTGTAAGCGATTAGCTGGCCCCGCTTGTGAAAAGTGCCACAAGGGGAAAAAGGATCAAGATTCCTGAGATGTTGGGCCTGCAGTGCTCATTCGCACACTTCCTCTCCTTAATAAAGACCACACATTCCCAGCGGCTGGAGCAGCGCTGGGCCAGCGGAGATGGGGGAGAAGTAAACAGCAAAGAGTCGACTGGCAAAGTAATAAACAAATAAATGCCAGGCCGCTTCAATCAGCCGCAGTTATTTTTGTTGCACTGCAGAGGGAAAGTCTTGACGATGGCATCTTGAAAAGGCATCGCTTTGTTATTTGCTTTTGTTTTTTGCAGTTGGCTTGTGTTGTCAAGTTAGCTATCGCAGGGAATTAGCAACCCCCCCCACCCCCTCCACACACACCTCTGCTGCACAGCCACAGGTGGCACAAACACTCTATAATTAGTAAAGAGTGTACCTGCAATATATTTGCATCCCTTTTTTGGAAGCGAGTGCACCACAAAACAGGTGTCGGTGATTGTTAAGTTTTGAATGTCCTTATAAAGCTACAGCTTTAAATTATATAATCTGGTCAAAAGTTCACATTCAGAGAACATAAACTAAAAGTGGATTTTTTTTGTTGCCATGGCTTTAAAGTACATATATATATATATATATATATATAGTAATTATACACTGTAGGGTCTCTGAGTAGCTTCTTCAGCAGCAGAGTTTTACATCCTCGCTGTAAGAAGGAGAGGTTCCGCAGGTGCTTCATTCCAGCAGCTGT
>NW_019473906.1:0-1843 GCF_002814215.2 Seriola lalandi dorsalis | reverse complement strand
TGATTTTAGATTGGGTGAGGTCTGCTGCACCACAGAAGGGTTAGGTTAGCCCCAAAATTAAATGTACTAAATATCAGTAGTCTGGAATGACTCCATTAACGTCTTTCTAAACCACTTATCCTGCACAGGGTCACAGAGGGCTGGAGCCTATCCCAGCATGCACAGTTTTTTTAGCACCACAAGTTTGTACAGGAAGTTTTGCTGACCCTGTTGAATCGGTGCAAACAGGAATGTATGACGAATGCCACTTTAAAGATTTTTTTTAAACAGGACAGTTGGATGGGTCTTTGAGTTGAGTCTTGTGGAAGTCAGAATGTGTGATTTGGCTCTCTGGCAGAAGCTATGAATGAAGACATAACATGTTACAAGCAGCAATCAACTGATGCATATAATCCAAAATCCAAGGCTAAATGATAAATCATTTCAAGAGCTTTTTATGCGGCCAAATTAGGAGGACTCTTTAGCAATTTAGCATCTCACTGATGCATCAAAACCTGAGATATCATCTTTTTTATTCCACGCGTTCTTCTTCCTCTTCAAAACCTAGTGCCTACATTAGCCACAATGCAGTTCAACTTTCCACAGTTCAGTCAGAGATTTGTCTGTGTTACACTACTAGTGCCTAATGTAGCCTCTAGCCTCCTAGCCTCTTTTTCTAACTCCACTCCCCTGATATTTTTTGTCGTCTTCAGCCCCATCACTTGAGGAAATTGATCAGACTGTGTGCACCTCCCTCTGGAGCCACAAAAGGCTTTAAACACCTTCTTTTCACACATGCACTAGTACTTCCCCAAGACCTGTAAACATACTTTAATGTGTAAAATCGGTGGAGTTCCTCTTTAATTCCAGTGATATTAGAGGTATCATGTTACTGTACCTACAATTTCAGTTAATCTGTGGTTATTTAACTTCCTGCTTAACTTCATTTAACTAATGCCAAAGAACCAAACCATACATGACTGTTCCAACAGGGCCATGAACTCTTCACAGACCACATGACCATCTCATAATTTAATGAGAAACAAATGGAATTTGACTTTTGAGTTTGTTTTTGTGCAGCATTTGAAGGAAACTGATCATTTAGATATAAATATTTAACCACAGGCCTAAATTACTAATTCAGTCACACCACTTAAACTGCAGCACCTTTCTCATAGATTTGAAAGGGACACTAAAAGGCTCATTAAACACAATTAAGCCATTTTTGTTGCTTGTCAGTCATGCCGATAGTGATGTATCTTTATGATCTCATGATTGTAAGGAAACGCTTTTAATCAATAATCACACTGCTAATAACTACAGGTACGTTTGCAGTGGAATATCCATACGTTTTTGATCAAACAGTTTTTTTTCTGTGAAACTGAGTTTAAATGAATGTTAACCTATTCCTGTTAGGTGACATTTTCTAAGCCTGCATGGTTGAAATGATCTCACAGATTCAGTTAATAGTTTTTTGTGCATCACGGTTTGCTTCGACATGGTTGCATTTGAGACCTTTATTTTTTAAAACCTGCATCTTAAATGCCACATTGAGCCAAGGGAACAAAAGGTTTTCCACGTCCTACTGTGCAACCCCTGCAGGTTGTGATCTTGTTGTTTACAGTGGCACTACTGATCCAACTGAGCACTTGGGTTGCATGATTCATGTGTCCGTGTGTCTTTGAAGTGCTGTTTGATGCCGGTCTTTCTATCGAGCTAGTGGCCAAGCTTGTCTTCCTGCTTTTGTTTTTTATATAAATTTAGACAAACTGATAAAATCTCTCAACACGTTGCTCTTGTTCTGTGCTGTTGACTAAGATCTGTATGTAAAGCATGTTATCTGTTGAGTAGTTTCATCTGAGAA
>NW_019473905.1:0-1843 GCF_002814215.2 Seriola lalandi dorsalis | reverse complement strand
TAAACAAATTCAGCCTTGTCATCATTTAACACCAATCACACAGTCTTTCAATAAAACCATGTAACAGTGATTAAATAAAGACTGATTTAATTTCCTGCTTATTCTGAGTGTGACACCAAAAAAATGTGTGATGGAAAACACACAGCTTAGTTTTAGGTGTGTTCAACACTTCCCCCTGATTCTATTCACAGTCTCACAATGAAGCAAAGTTAAATTATTGTCGCTTCAGACACACTTTATTTTCTCTCTTTTGCTTGTAAATTCTTCTTGTAAACTAATCCATCTTTCTGCTACCTGCCTGTCAAGGCTGTCAGTGTTTGTATGCACACTTGTGCGCATGCACATAACCAGACACAGGTCAGGAAACCTAGACAGGTTTTGTATCCTGAGGACATAATCTGACTTTAATTCCAATCACTTGCATGACTAGCCACACCGACGTGATTCCCTTCAGGACACACACACAAAAGCACAGTCACACACACGCACACACACAAACAGGTCCTAAAGATCAATTAATACTATTATGGTTTTCACTGCCTTTTTCCATTTCATTTTCTTTTTAGGTATACTTTTTTTGTTTGCTTCAATTATTACTTATTACTATACTTTTTTCTTTTCTTGTGTCCTCAGCTTTGTACCGATCAATGTGAATATTGGAGCTTAAATGTGTCCTAACTGCTTTTGCTGGCTAGCAGAAATGTGATAAAGTGGGAATTAAATCAGAGGACTTAAGGACAATGACAGTTTTAAGTAACCAAAGTAAAGCTAGGTATAAGATAAGAGTTAGAATATGAATATCACTCATCCCAAGCACCGTAGTCAAGATTTGAAGATAATTAATTTTGGCTTTTCAAAGAGACAATGGCAGGGATGAGAGGATATCATAAGCAAAAAGAAGAAAGTGTCAAATTGATGATTAAATCTCAGGAATAAACTCAATAGAGAACAAAACTACAAAGTACTTTGACTTTGTTGTAGAATATCACCTGGAATTTATCAATATAAAAAATATTAACCAAAATATCATCAACATATGTCATGAATACAGAAACATGAAAAGTACCACTCTCAAACAGCTGGCACCCAGGACAGTGTTTTAAATGAGATTAAACTTATCACAGTCTAAATAATACATTAAAGGAGGAACAAAGCTTGTCCCATTAGCTCATGTGTATAATTAGAGACTTGGGAGACACACCAGAGGAGAGGCCATTCCCTCTCTTTCTCTGTAGAGGCTGAGGGATGAGATTGAGATGTGAGGTATGGGATTGCTTGTGACACCTCCTCGAAACAACACCTGCTACCTCGCTAACATGTTTAGCATAAAGTAATCAAACTTTTCTCATTATCTCAGCAATGCAAGCCAATTAGACATGATACATCAACAACTCTGCAATTATCTACAATTACAACTCATTAAGCTCTGATTTACTTATGTTTTAATTAGCTGGCGCCGCACTTTGCGTTGAAAACAATGTCCTCGCGCTGGTGTTGGTGGTTGCTGTCGTCGCTAATGCAGCTGATGCTGTTTGTTGGATTGTTGCACTTGGCTGAGCATGGTGTACTCAAGAGGCCATCAATCTCCTCTTCATTGCCTCACTGTTGACTCTCAAAACCTCCAGTACACTCACTCATACACCGGCCTGACTTTTGAATGGCGGAGCAAGTCAAGCTTTTATTGACGGCACTTTATCTAGAGTGCCGCATTTCTCCAACAAGTTCCCCTAGATTTTGAATGGTATAGAAAGTCATGCAGACAAACAGAGGTGACTGATCTGTTAGTAAATGAATGTGGGATGGAAGAAACCTATTTTATCCTGTTCATCCAACTCAGATTCTC
>NW_019473904.1:0-1844 GCF_002814215.2 Seriola lalandi dorsalis | reverse complement strand
TAGCATCAAAGTTCTTTCCACTAAAAAACATGCGTGAGGCACTAAACTCAGTCAGGCAATATATTTCTATTGTGTTTTGCTCGGTGGAAGTTGTGTTTTTATAAAAGAATGAAATGAAGCCAGTGGTTTGTTGTGAAAGAGGAAACTGAACCCTGATATCAACCCGTCATGTCTCAATCTGCATCTATATTATATCTATAGCATAGAAAGTACAAGATCTATGATACAAACTAAAATATATATAATAATAAACTATTGGAGTCCGTCTGCAAAGAGAGTAATTTAGGCAATAATAACATCAGGTGATATATTTATCTCTCTACGTGTTGTGAACCTTACCTTCTCCAACCAGGTGTGACAGAACCAGTCCAAGGTACAGTGCAGCTGTCCCAGTCTGTTCAAGAGGTGTCCTCCACATTTGGCGATGCATTAACTCGTCAGGTTCAAATACTTACATGAACATTATTTGGAAATATAAAGATTCTCAAGCACAGAGTTCAAACTCGACGCCGGTCTCATATCACTTTTGTTTTCACAGTAATATCAGTTTACAAGCCTCCACATCAGTGTAAATGTTCTGACCCTGTGGTTACCAGGCATCAGAAGACTCACTGTAATGTGACGCTTCAGAATCAGACAGAAAAACCCCGTTGTTTGTGTTTGTGCCGGAAGAAAAAATCTGTATCATTAAGTGACTCACTGGAAAGGTCTGCTCTTTATTCATCCAGCAAGTTTCAGCACGGGGGACTTCCTTCTGGGTGTTTTACAGAAATAAAAAACACAGCCTATGAACACACTACAAGATGGCTGAGTCACTGTCAATTATCCAATGAGCAGCAGGCACAAAAAGTCAACCTTTTAAAGAAGGTTGTGCCTCAGACTTTCCGAATAAAAGCACAGAACACCAACACAGATAAAAGTGGATCCCAAAAATATTTGAACTTCAAAATATGTTGTGTTTTATCTGCCCTTTTGTTTTTAGGAGCATCTTGTTGAACAATGTATTCTCTGTTGTATGGATAGATGATCATATACAACAGGATTCCAATAGGTCCCAAGAAACAGTATGTGAATCCTTTGGAATGACTTTGTTTTCTGCATTAATTGGTCATAAATTGCAATCTGAGATCTTCATTTAAGTCATAAATTTAAACAAACAAGCAACCAAACGTGCTGAAGTTTATAACACAAACAATCATAATCTTTCGTGTCTTGCCATGACCGTCTCTTCTGGTCATTCCACAGCATCTCTACTTGATTCAGGTCTGGGCTCTGACTCCAGGAGGTGGGTTGCGAAGACGCTGTGAATGTTTGAATGAGGTTCTCAATATGGAGAAGAACAACACGATTGTGTGAATTGTGTTTGTTCATAATTATAACCTGGATGAAGGTTTAGGGTTAAATTATAAATTTAAACATCACTGAAGGTGATTCTAAAAGGTTCACTTACATTTTCTTGCTTCCACATTCAGTATTTGTGTATGAAATCTAAATAAAATGTTACACCACTAAATTCACAGCAATCAGTTTAATGTTGATCAGTGCCATTTATACAAACCAATAGTTTTCAAACACACACAAAAACATGTTATTTTAGGTCAATTTCAATCTTATAACCACTGACAAAATGAATATTATTACACTTTGCACAAAGAGGAAAAACACACACTGTACACTGGCACAGTCCTACTGAGGATTATATACATACATACATGTACTCTCACACACTCACACATGTTGTGAAGATGCACTAATTTACAGCTGCTCCATGACAAACTTAAACACTACTTCACTTATTTTAACACGTCCCACGGAGCCGTACGTGAAGGTACAAGCTCTTGTAA
>NW_019473903.1:0-1844 GCF_002814215.2 Seriola lalandi dorsalis | reverse complement strand
TGAAAGTATTCTATATGTTATACATTATATATAATATTTCATTTTTGTGTGGTATTGCTACCTTAGTTAGGTAAATTATTTGAATACTTGAATACTCACCACTTCTCTTCAAGTAGCAGTTCAGATTACAACTAAACAACTAAAAATGTAAAAGCATGTGATTTTAAATGTTCGATTCACCCATATTACAAAGATGTTCAGGGATATCTACCCATGCAGATTTTATCTGTACATGTTTTGGCTTTTGTCTCAGATATTTCTGCCTCCAGCCTGTTACAGTGTGGTGAAAATGACTTTTGAAAAGTTCCTCAGAAACACAACTCTTTCCAGAATCAATGTCCCCATCACTGGATAATGATGGATAATCCTCAGAAGACACTGTCAACGGTTTTAATAGCAAATGGCTCCACTGAAAGCTTTCCCAGCAGGGTGGAAATACTGTATGTTACTGTGATTTGGTTGAACTGATCTTTTAACTGGCGCAGAACTTAATAGTAAAGAAGTAAAAACAGCAGCTGAAATATCCGTCTTACACATTTAAAGATAAGAATAAGAGACTGAACAAATTTGTTGAACTGAAAGGAGTAAACACAGTCTCACCTTAGGGCCTGAGCTCACTGAAATGTCCCAAAGATACACACACAGAAAAATGTGCAGAATCTCCAGGTAATGTTGGAAATTTTACTCAGTTTGAGATCTGGCCCTCTGCCTCCTGCTGCAACATAATCTGCTGTATGCAAACTATGTGGCCTGAAACTCTCTGCAATAGCAGCTCTCATCAGCATTGGGAGAAGGCAGCTGAGAACACTTTCTCAGGTAATGTACTTAGTAAAGGTTTGAGCTACTTTACTTGAGTATTTGCACTTTATGCTGCTTAATACTTTTATTCCGCTACATTTCAGCGGGAAATATTGTACTTTGTACCACACTTAGTGACAAATAAAGTTTCTAATTACTTTGCAAATTAAAATTTGACATGACACAAAACACATAGAAAGCTTATTGAATACAGAGAATATAGATTAGAGAGAAGTTTTTTGTTGCAGAACTTTGTTTTTCCTTATTTCCATTAATCGTCTTGGAAACCACTGGAATAAACTACCAAACCGTGCGTAAAGTATTTTACTTCAACCACCTACAAAAGTAAAATGCTGCTTATCCATTAGTGCATCTTCTAATAATTTATCATAATGCTTCAGCCACAGGGTCGTTTTTCTGCAGAACAATTTACTTTGGTGGACATTTTCCTGATTTTATTGTACTTGTACTCAAGTAGCATTTTGAATTGAGGATGTTTGCTTATAATGCAATATTTCAGGTGGTTGTAGAAGTGTTTTAACTTAGTTGAAACATCTGTGAGCTTCTTAACCACTGCCTCTCGGCTCCACCGCACCACATTTGACACATAGTGGCTGAGAAACGTCTGAAAGATAAGCTATGGTTGCAAAATGCGATGTGCACCTCTTTCAGATGACTACATTAAAATATATTGCTGCAAAATCCAAGGTGTCCAGAGCCAAAATATTTTACACACATTTACTAAATGAATTTGTATATATGGAGGTAAATTCATACGTAGGACACGTGTGTTCTGAATGTTTGTGTCTGTTTTTCTGTTCAGGGCGAAGCCATGGAGCAGGCCATCATCAGTCAAGCACCTCAGCTCGAGAAGCTGATCGCCACCACGGCCCACGAGAAGATGCCTTGGTATCACAGTAAAATCAGCCGCCAGGAAGGTGAGAGGCGGCTTTACTCTGGAGCACAGCCAGACGGCAAGTTTCTGTAAGTTGCTCAGGGTGATGTTGTCTCTACCTACTTTTGTGCCTGTTTGTCGACCAACTTCT
>NW_019473902.1:0-1844 GCF_002814215.2 Seriola lalandi dorsalis | reverse complement strand
AGCCAATTGGTCCTGAGAGAAGCCCACAATTTGTCAAGTTTTTCATCAGAGTAGGAAAATGAGAGTTTAGCATACTGTCTGTAATGCATAACAAATCCTTAGTTCCATCTGCCAAACCATACAATCAAAGGCCCAGATTTGACAAAAACAACTGTAGACTTTTTGTTGTAAAACCCAGTCATTTGTGGATGAAGGATCTTTGGTTCGTACATACAAGAGCCCCAGTAAAACACATTTAACCTTTGACCTCTTTAATGCTAACTTGAAAGTCTGCTCGTCTCTCACAGCTTTCATATTGGCGGTGACACAGTCAGTCAGTAAAGTGATTCCCATGCCTCTCGCCTCTTGCCTCGTTCCACATCTGCTGCATATCATTAAATGGAAAAATCCAGTAAAAATATTTACTTCCCGCTCGGCTCTTTGAGCTAAATATACTTTTCCAGTTGTCTTTGGATTGATTGGGCTCTGAGAAATCGTGATGGCCTTTCTTTATGTGCAGCTGTCACAAATCAGGTGTCTGATTTTCATCAGTTTTGTCCATCCTGTGACAGATTAGTGCTGCACAGCAGTCATTGTAACACATTACATGCCCTTTCAACTCTGTCCTATTCTCAATGCCTGAAATGTAGGTGTTCATATAAAAATCTCACTTTCGGCAGAGAGTAACGCATTGTTTTGTGGCTTTCACTACCTCAAACGATTCTCCTAAATGAGGCATGTCACTCCTCCATCACTTCAGTAATGGAGAGGAAACAAAATGTTTTCTTCTTTCCCCTTAATTAACTTAGCATAATGTGTTTCCAAAGTAGCCTAATGTTGTGTGCCATTTCACAAGGAACAGATTATGCTGAGCGTATCCACAGCTGTAATATTTATTTGGTTTTTGCTTTTACATCAACAGATAATTAGTTACAGCGTTAAAGCGCTCGAGTGTGGGTTTTTAATAGATGTGCATTGCAGTCTGCTGGAACTAACACTCCCCAAAGTGATGGTGGTTGGGAAGGAAAGCGTATTGCTAATAATATAAACATTATTAAAATTAAAATACTAATAATCTACTAAACTCAAACCGCATACTTTGGTTGAAACAATATCTCGACTTGCCAAAAGCTTTCAGTTAATATGGGCTTTTAAATTAACTAAAGTATCAGATTTTGACAAGTATAATGGAGACTCTTCACTCACTGCCCAAATTACCATTTTACTGATTTGTTGCAATGTTTCCAAGAGTTTTAGTGTCCCACTAGGGTTTATAAAACAGTTTTCCCCCCTTTCAAGAACAAAACTAGGGCAAAACACTTACTTAAGCATCTTTTTTTAAAATTACAAGAACAACATCAGCAAAATATTGGATATTTAGTTTGGTTATATAGTGGAGACCAACTCCATGCTGCTGAATGTGCTTTAAGTTGAAGGTTCAAACTTATTGATAAAGACTTCAACTAGGTGCTGTACGTAATGTTCAGTTATTTATCGCCACAATGTATTTGTGATCTGATACTATGTTTTCCAAAGCACCATAGGTCCAATTTTCTATCTAGTACGTTTGAACCTTGGCTTTGAACCACAAAGCCAAACCCAGTGCAGTAACACTTCTGAAACAAACCAGACCTTATATGATAGACAGTTCTGTGACCTTTGCTTTAAGATTACGAAACAAAAATGAAATGGAGGTTTCGCCCGTTAAATCCCAGTCGACTTTGTTCTCCAAGGTGGACAGTAAAAATCCTTTGTATGCTTTTGTATCAAAAGCTAAATCGCTGGCAGCTGCACATTTCAAAATGAAAAACAACGAGTTGAGCCAGAACAACCCACTTATCCAGCCAAGCTCAAGTGTGTAGGTA
>NW_019473901.1:0-1844 GCF_002814215.2 Seriola lalandi dorsalis | reverse complement strand
GCCAGAATGTCCTGAGGTACTTGAACTAAACACAATATTATAATAATAATAATAATAATAATAATAATAATTACACACACACACTGTTTTAAAACGAGTCCAAACCTGCAGCAGCTTCTTCACAGATGAGACGTTCAGGAGCAGCTCAGTTAAAACGGATTGTAAAGACTAATGGAACCAGTGAACATGAAGTTTGACTGAGGTGTCATGGGACTAAGTTTATAAACTACAGTGTTTTACATTAGTTTGCTCACCCGAGTACACCTGTCACACACTGAAGGACACACAGAGTGTTTACCTCAGAGAGACACTGCTCTGTTCGTCACTGACTCATCAGACACATGAACACAACTTCATCACTTCCTCCAGAATTATTACATAAAAAAATCATGCTTTTAATGTGAAAAACACCAGGAAGTGCTGAGTTTTGTTGATGTTGTTTTAAGATGGATCAGGAGTAGAGATGACCTCAGTGTGAGTATAATGTGACTGTAGTGGTTTTACCTGGCCTTTGTGTCTGTTCTGGCCACGCCCCCGGCTCTTATTTGATGTAAAATGAGGAAGAACACAGCCAATCAGAATCAGCTGTAGATGCGAGTCACGTGTGTGTGAGCGTAAGCCGCTAACGCCATCTTCCGCCATCTTGGAAAAGCTGCTTCTGATTTCCACTGACAGTTGAAACATGTCAACGAGAGGCTTCGACTCTTCCTGTCATGAAACTCAAAGCTCTGTCTTTCCTCTCTGCAGGGTCACACAGTCATCAGGTCAGCAGCTAATGCTAACCTGCCGCCCATGCTAATGTCCCAGCGAGTGATAGCCCCCAACCCCGCCCAGCTGCAGGGCCAGAGGGTCTCCTCCAAGCCTGGGATGTCTCGCTCCAGCTCCAGCAGCATGGCCAACGCCGTCAGCTACCAGCAGGTATGGACTCATTCAGAGCCCAGCTACAGCACACCTGATCACTGCCATCACAGGTCACAGGTCACCACAGGTCACCACAGGTCACCACACGTCACCACAGGTCACCACAGGTCACCACAGGTAATCATAAAGTATTTGTTTTCTGAATATTTTAAAATCCTGTATTCTTTATGTGCACGTTTCTTCTTCTGTGCCTTTGTTGGTGCATCGCTGCACATGTTGACATGTTACCACCACCTGTAGATCAGCAGTGTGACATCACTGGTGACATCACCTACACGTGGGAGTCCTTGTGCGTCTTCATGAGACGAACAAAACAAGTCCCACTCACAGACACCCGGCTCCTGAAGGTCAGGACAGTCGGACTCTATCATGAGAACCTGAGACCCATCAGAACCATCAGACCCAGAGAGTCTGTTTGGATCCGCTCAGGTCTTAGAAACACTCAGACCTGAACCTGTGAAAACCTCAGTCTCACAACCCGACACTGTCACCACTTAAAGATCCCACTGACAAACTGACGTACGAACACCGACACCTGCAGCAGACGTACTGAACCATGAACTTGTGTGTCTCCTCACAGGCCAGCCAGCAGGTGGCAGCGTCCCAGCGCTCAGGCTCCAGCGCCATGTACATGAACCTGGCCCACATGCAAGCAGCGGCGGCGGCGGGGGCCGGCGGGGTAGCCGGCGGCCTGGGCGGGTCTTCGGCCGTCAGCCCGTCCACCATGTCTGGGTCGGCCAGCGGAGGGGTGAGCTCCATGGCCGACCAGGCCAGCAGCCAGGCGGCGGCCAAGCTGGCCCTCAGGAAGCAGCTGGAGAAAACCCTGCTGGAGATCCCTCCCCCGAAACCTCCCGCCCCGCTCCTCCACTTCCTGCCCTCCGCCGCCAACAGCGAGTTCATCTACATGGTGGGCCTGGAGGAGG
>NW_019473900.1:0-1845 GCF_002814215.2 Seriola lalandi dorsalis | reverse complement strand
CACAGTGAGATGAAAATGCGCTGCAGGTGTTTGGATAAGTCAGATGGAACATCATAAATCAAACCCAAAGAAGGTCGGAGCATCGTTTGTAGCACATTGTGTGTTGCACAACGTTAAGAGACATCCATGACGCACGAGGTTCTGAAGTGTTCAAAAAGGCCATTCAATATTTACATGACATGCATTTACTGTGATTGGAAAAACTCGCCCATTAGCCCAGAATTGATAAAACATAACATAACTGTATTACATTATACAGAGAGGTGTTTCTGTGTTTTAACTTGCCCTCAATGATATAATCTGAGTGAGCAAAATAATAGAAACTTTATTAGTTTATCATTACTAGGTAATTGACATGCGGGTTGATGTTGAGCAGCAGGTTGAGGTGGAACTATTTGGGAACTACAAATCTGATCATATGTTTTGCATTTAGAATCTTTATCTGCAACCTAACTTGTAACTGTCAGCTTATAATATAGAATAAAATGGAGAAATTCAAGTAATAGTTCTAAGGCACAGTACTAAAGTAAATATACTAGGGTTGGGTATCAGCTACAATACCAATTTTGCTTGGATATGAATGAGATTCATTCCTCTAACCTGGTGCATTATTAAAAATATTAATGTTTACATTTCAAATGGACCCCAGTAGTAACGGAGTTACAGCTTCACATGTCCACGGGAGATTATAACAGATGAAAAGATGGATCTCAGGATTTTATGAATCGATATCAGAGTATTCAAATGAAAACCGATTTGAAGGTTGAAGGTTGGTTTTTTTTTCAAGGAGGAGTGATAGTTTAATAATCTGACCATGGTTTATGAAAATATAAATACTAAGTGTAAACGTCATTTAGCACAGGCAGTGTGTCTTAAATATACACTGAATAGGAGAGAGAATCCATACGCCAAGTTTTCTAAGATATTAAACCAATGACATAATGTCTTTCTGCGATGGGAAAATACAGCACCAGTACCACTGAAGCTTGAAGACGGTAATATTTATAAATCATTTCCATTTTCTGCTCTAGTTTGCGTTTTTGTCTGTAATAAAGACCTAAAGCATAAACGACGAAACCCTTTGTCCCCGATGAGTTTCCCTGTTATTTATAGGTATGCCTACAGTTGGTTTAGTGTTGACTCGTCTTTCTATATTTCTTCTGCCTCTCTAACCTTTTGTTTCTCCCTTTTCTCCCTCTCTCAGCCCTGGGGCAGATTATGCTGTATGTAGACGGGATGAACGGCGTCATCGGTCACGCTGAGACAATCCAGTGGCTGTACACTCTTGTTGGCTCAAAGGTATGGTCACACATGCATACTAAATCATCCCAATCCCCATTACAACAAGTACACACACACACACACACACTACCCATCCATTGTATGGTGGACATTATTTCATTATTCTAGCTTCTCTACACTGTAACAGACACACAAACACATCTGCTACTGATTGTATTCTGTGTCCTGCCCTGAGGGTTGTGTCTCTCCTTGGTTTTATGGTATTTTCATTAGTTTTAAAGCTAAAATTCTGCTTTGCCCTAAAACTATCAGTCTTGATTCCAGTGTCTAAAAAAGTCATTGCTTTTATTCTATTTATCTCTAGTTACATGAGTACTCAGTGCCTGTGGGTTGGACCACACCCATATTCAAACTCAGCCTTCATTTTGATCTTTCATGACTGCATCTTGCACAGTTGTGGTGACAAAAACCAGTCCACAGACATTTAACACCTGCCAAAGTACATAAAACTGCCTCTGTGGTAGTTCCAGCTTTACTAGGTGCCTCCAGGACCACATTCTGCCACGATGACACACACACACACACACACACACGCGCGCGCGC
>NW_019473899.1:0-1845 GCF_002814215.2 Seriola lalandi dorsalis | reverse complement strand
ATTTATATAGTTGAAACCTCTTGAGTGCTTTGTCACATAGAAAACACTGGGGATACACACAGATTATATGTTGAAAGGAAATCAAACATTGAGTCTCCTAAGTCTCTTGAGACTTGTCATGGATGTTTAATGTACAAGAGGAAACCATCTGAATTGACAAAATGATCATTCGTGGATGGCTAGAAATAGATTCTACCCTATCTGGACCACATAATGGATGTTATCAATCAGTTAAATGGGGAGCAAACCATTTAACTGGAATTTAACTGGAATTTCCCTGTATTTGTCCCATTTCCTCAGAAAAAGGCTCTTGCTTACTTGATGCTTGTTAAATGATTATAATGAGTATCTTATGAAAAAAGGGGACGTTTTCTGGTGTTACTTGGACTATGTTTCTGGACTGGTTCAGAGATGTCCTACAATGGTTTTAATGAAGGACCACAGACTTTGCTTTAAAGTACATCATCTTTGTTCAGAGCTCATTCTCAGACTGATTTCGCCCTCAGCGGTGAAAGTTTGCTACTATGGCATGGAAAAACTATCTCAGAGAACCCTGTCTCCTGGCAAGGACTACAAAAATCCATCAAAGGACTACAAACTTCAGACTCCTGCACTTTATTTCCCCAATCAGTTCCCCTCTGGCCTCCCTCTCCCCTTCCCTCTCTTTCTTTCTAACAAGGACGATCTGCCCAGAGGGATTATGATGAACAAGGGATTGAACAAAAAGACGCTGCTATTTTACCCCCTCCTCCTTCTTGTCCTTTTATCTCTCCATCCATCTTTCCATCCAGTGCTATTTATGGAAAGTTTTGTCACACTTCCTTAAAGATTTCCACCTCCTTTCTTTCCTTAATCCATGCCTTTTGCCATGTTGTTGCCCCTTATGTTTTCCCCAAAGGATCTACAATATGCAATGGAAGCTATGTCACTCTCACTTGAAAATGTAGTCACTGCCAAAGAGTCCTTCTGTTATAAACTTAGCAATCACCACTTATTTGAGTCTGTTTGACTGGCACACATTCTCGATGCATTGACAACAAGTTAGTTTGTTTACTTTGCATAGTGTTTTCTTGAAAATCCTAATTTATGCCTTTGAAATATTCATGTAAACTTTAACATTTTATCGTTAGCAGAGTAGGACGTTTGTGTCTTGGGTGGTAAACAATCTCAAAAAGTTGGCTTTCATTGCATATTGCTCCCCTACAGTAGAACTATTGTACCCTCTCAATTTTAATTGGCTGGAAGTAAACTTATATTAATAGTGTGTTATCTTATACCTGGGTATGATGCAGATAAATATTATTACTATACTAGCCTCTACTATGGTGTGTTGGCCCAGCAGTCCCCAAAATGTTTTTGACGTAACTGTTTATGGGTTTCTGTATCAATTCATGATGTATGTCTTTTGTTGTGTTTATAATGTCTATGTTTCGTTTTTATTTTAGGTTTTAAAATCTCTGTAATGTTTGATTATTTGTCGTGTTTTATTTTATTTGTGATCAATAGTTGGTAAAGTTTCTGCAAGAAGCATAGAAAGAGTTTGGCCAGAGTGTGAAAAGGCCCAATGTTGCTGCCTCGTCTCTGAAATTCATCATATTGATTTAACTCAGCATTGAATAATGTAGACAACAAGTCACCTTTTTGTCTTAAATTTTTTTTATTTAATGCGTTGACACTAGCTCTATTTTCTACAAATGATTATATTGTGAAACTAATTTGAAAAAGAGCATTATGGTGAATCATACAGCCCAATTACAAGATATCAGATAGTATATACATATCTACATGATGTTCCTTTCCCATACTTTTCAATGGGGTATTATTTTATCACCAATAGCCGCACTT
>NW_019473898.1:0-1845 GCF_002814215.2 Seriola lalandi dorsalis | reverse complement strand
GTGGTCTTAAATCCCAGTTCATCAGGAGGCCTTAACATTTGCAAATAGAACAATTATTATTTTTTTTTTTTTTAACAATGCCTCATTGGTCTCCATTACGCTGATTACTGAATTAGTCAAAGGCACAGTATGCTTTCAGTGATGTTGTCCGTGTCCCCCTTCTTTTTTGACAAGACTGAAATGAGGGTCCAGGGAAGCCTGGCAGCATCTTTGAGACTGGGAGATCACGAATGTAACGCAGTCTGGGATGGTTTAGACTCTCAGGCTCGTGCCCATAAAGAAGTTTGATTCACTGCTCCGGTTCAGGACGGAAAGCAGAGAGGAGGGAGGCAGGTGAAGGGAGAGCGAGAGACGGAGATGAAATGGAAAACCACTGAGAAAGCACCAGAACACACACCCCTCTCTCTCTCTCTATCTCTCTCGCTCTCTCTCTATCTCTTTCTCTCTCTGTCTCAACCTCTCTCTCTCGAACACGCCTACACGACTGATCTGATACTCAATCCAAGCTTCACGGATGTGTGAGGGGCCAAACAAGAACAGACACGAAAAAACGCTGTCACTGTATGTCTTAAACATACAGGCTCACCTGCAGCTATATACAGACGGACCTTCGATGCGTCCTCTCCTCTCTGTTGCTTGGTAGAATAGTGAGGGTGATAGAGCGTTACTCTCCAGCCACTACAAGGGAAAAGCAAGGAAGTGGCAGTCAATCGCTGGCAATGAGAGCCATGACGCAGACACGCAGCAACAATACACTGACAGGGTGGGGCAAGGACAGGTAGTGACCAGTTCACTGACTTGTTGCCAAGTACCTCAACAAAGTACAAAACTACCCAGTCATTTCTTATAACCTTTTTTTTCTCCTGCTGTTTTTACCCTTTGCAAGTAAAACAACCACTGACAGTTCATTGTCTTGCTTCAAAAACCCCCTGTCCCTCCAGAACACATACCTACACACAGTCTGCCTTCATTTCTTAATGTTTACAATGACAACTCCCACATATACTACTTGTATTTAAACTGATTAAAGCAGAATCAGGGAAACCTAGCCCCTGCCGCAAAACATCAGATGCGATTTACTTTTCAAAATAACAGGAAGGACAAAATAGCTTTTACAAGTCCATATTTTGTGTTATTGTTGGGGCTGTCTGCGTATGAGGGTGTGTAATGCAATGTCTGTGTGCATGTGTTTGTATGGTAGCCACAGTGACGGCTCTGATTCGAAGGTGTCTAGTTCCTTCGCCTGGCTGGCTCATCCCAACCCCGTCAATTTTCTTTTTCGGGCTGTTTGTTGCTTGTGTGCCACTGGACCTGTTGTGCAATGCTTATAAAATATTTAAAGGGACAGGAGGCCTTCAGAGAGTGGTCAGCGACATCAGGATGAAACTGTGAAGCACCCCGGGGAAACCCATAAGGGTAATACAGTATCTTCACAGTAAACAGAGAATTAGGAATTTAATACCAACAGTAAATCGCTGAGTGAGTAAACTGCAATAAAATATGCATGGTAAGCACTTTGTATTATTTTGTAGATTTGTTGAAATGTACAACTGTCAGCTACCAGAGTTAAAATACAGCTTGTTGCTAAAAAAAAAAACCCCATAATGAATCAACTGTCTGGAGGGAAGGTGGAATAGTGTACTTCTGTGTCTGACTGTGCGTCACCTTTATGCCTTGTGTTGACGTGTAGCCTACACAGACTGGTAGATTAACTATAGTCTTAACAAGGAATGACCTCCCATAGTGGTGAGGTGACTGGGATGGTATCATCTTTCGTGCTGAGGCTAAGAACCTTCTTTGTAATCTTCTTAAAAAAAGGAAAAATAAATACGCAGCCTTAGTATA
>NW_019473897.1:0-1846 GCF_002814215.2 Seriola lalandi dorsalis | reverse complement strand
TCTTTCACTTCAGGACTTTGTTGCACAATATTTCCTGACTTTTTTCTCCTTAGTGGTAACTCTAGCTGTATTTTCAAAGCACTTCAGTAAATTGAAAGGCGACTGAAAAACTGTCCAAAAGATGCCACACTGGCAAAAGTAGATTTAACAAAAATCTTTCCATTTGAAATACTAATATAGTATAACACTAAAACAGCTTCAGTGTTTAATCTCAATATCAAAATGAGTTTGTCAGTCATGACTTCGACGACACAGAGTCCACTAATTGTATTTCCTCACACAGGTTATTACAGAGATAAAGATTTCGGCCATGATTGTAAAAGCTTAATCACTGCTTCTGGAACAAGATATAAAACATGTCATGATACCAAGCACTGCACTTCTCTACACTCCCTACAGTAAAACGGCAGATGGGGCAAATCAATGTATTGCTCTCAAAGTAATCGATAAGATTTTAGCATTGATTCCAACATCAGCTGCAAGTCAATATAAGAAAGCTGAAATGCTACTGTGGTTTATATGGTCCCTCGAAGACCAGCTAAAAGTTTCAGTAAAACTGTATCTGCAGCAGGACTCAGAACTAAATGAATGTGAGTAACAGGTTTTAAGGACAGATAAGTTAGAAGCTTTTATAGCCTGTATTATTTATATTGTGGGCCTGGAGCCAATCGGGATCCAGCACTCTGATTCTTGTCCAAGTTTCTTTTTTTTTGTTGTAATAAGCATTTAAGATATAATCCTACTTGTCTGTCACATTACTTTCTCGACATAAGTGGTTTAATATAAACACTCACACGGACAGTAGTGCTGAAACACAACTATTTTAACAATCGATTAATCACTTCACTATCATTTATCAAACAACACGCCCAAACAGTCTCTGCTTCCAGTTTCAAAAATCAGATGATTTACTCTAAATTGAATATCTTTGGGTTTGAGTTGGTAGACTTCTCGGTTTTTCCCTGTTCTCTGACATTTAATAGACAAACCATTTAGTCAGTTAATATAAAAAAAATGTTCACAGGTTAAATAATGAAATTAATCATTAGTTGCTGCCAAAATGAACAGCAAATAATTAGTTCCCTTTCATTTTGAGGTCATTGTGTCACAGTTAATTGTACATATATGTTTGAAGCATTCGTTTCGATAAGTTCGATATTCGATTCGTTAAGTTTGTTCGCCTACATGAGTCGAGCCTCGGCGTTCTGGCCCTCTGTTACCTTTCTATCCAAAGTCTGGTTATTTCTTAAGAATTTGCTGCTGGATGAGGAGACGCATTTCTCTTTACAAGTCCAATCATTGACTGCTCTTTGAAGTATGTGCACACTGACATTGACATTTGTGTGACATTTGAACTCAAAGACAAATATTCCACAGTTCTCTCAAGCAAGGCTGAGTCACAGAAGCATCTACAGTACTGTGTGTTTCCTCCACATGCGCCAGTGTATAGATCTGGAAGTTCATTTCTTCATCCAGCCTAATGGTCTGAGCAGATTTCTTCGGACTTTTTGGACGTGTCAGCACTTTCTCAAAGTTCCCAGGAGGGAAATGAGATGTAACCTTTACAGATAAATTACAATGAGCAAAGAGGAGCAGGAGTAAAGAGGATTCGTCTTTAAAGCCGGTTTAAACAAACACTAACTAGTCCTGCTGTATCTGATTGATTGCTCACATTTAGAAGTGTCGTCAACATATTGCTGGGATTTACTTATTAATGTTTGTTGAGGTCAATTTCAGTATCGCTCTTTGTCCATCAGCTTTGTAGGTTTAATGGTGACATGCTGGTTTAATGACATGTTTAGACATGTTTCTGTTTATTTGAGCACCAGCAGTTTCAGAACAGACG
>NW_019473896.1:0-1847 GCF_002814215.2 Seriola lalandi dorsalis | reverse complement strand
GTGTGTGTGTGTGTGTGTGTGTGTGTGTGTGTGTGTGTGTGTGTGTGTGTGTAATTCCTGGAGCTGACTGGACAGTGTTCTGGCCACAGGAATGCCGGCCATGATTCAGCACATTGCCTGCATGTTTAGGGGAATGACAGTGGCAGCCCACTAAAGCCTAAAGATAAAAAATGTGTGGCTGAAGATGAAACCTCCAGCCACACCATTTCATAGTGTCATACATACATTACGCATGCATTATGCAAATATATCACACATGCTGCAGATAACAGGAGCTTACAGTGACTACAAAATAATGACTGCTCCCTTATTCGCCTTTATGTTTAGGTCCAATAAGCTGGCTTCTACAACAAATGATGAGAACTCTAACATCATGTTCCAACAATGCTATAGCTCCAGCAAATGTCTCCCACTCTCTTGAATTTCAGTGCGGGATTACAGGTAATGTGGATAATTTCATCAATTCCTGCAAATCTAGCACTTACACTGCAGGAAATTCTTGCACATTTTTACAGCGATGTCTCATAACATCCAGCCGTACACCGGTGAGGAATGCCAGACAACTGACTGGAAGCGCTGCATCAGACAGACAGCCTGCACAACACACTTGGCAAATCTCTTTCTCTCTCTCTCTCTCTACAAGAATCTGAGCCCCCTCTTCTGTTGCCGCATCTCTCGCTAGCATTTACAGAAGTGTTTCAATGATATGAATTTCAAGGCGTACATGGATCACTGACAAAAAATGTGCATCATCTGAAGTGGAATCCGCTCAGAAAAAAAAAAAAAACACTGGAACCTAAGAGGACTAATGGATCATCAGGATCATCAGGATCCTCAGACAGGTAACAGTAACGTTACTAAAGGAAAGCAGCAGGCTAAAGACAAGTTTCAGGCAAACTTAACAATGGTGAAACAAGCTGCTCAATTTGTAAAATGTACAGTGCTGCATTTTTTAACCAGTCAGTGTTACAAAACATCAACTTAAAGTAACTGCTCAGATGGTATTTCCTCACCAATCTGATGCTCATTTCAGGGCTTGGCCCTTCCCAACTGGAAATAGTTGAAGCAGAGGGGAAAGAGTACAAGGAAAGAATAGGACATGGAGACAAGAGGAGGCTGAGGACGCCGATGCAGCTCAAAGAGATTTCCACTAAGAGAGGAGAAGGAAAAAGAGATAACAAAGTACAGCAATGTATATAGTTAGAAGAAAATACCTTAAAGTGGAGGAGAGATCTGAGGTAAGAATAGGACAAGGTAGTTAAACTCATAAGCAGTAAACTGAGACTATGCTGGTGGGCTTCAGGAAACTACTGTACATACAGGACACATACAGTGTCTATGTAGTACTAAGTACTGCATTAAGTTTCAATACACTGTGACTAAGACAATGAGATACTTTTTATAGGTCCAAAAAGCAATGTTGGCTCACTGCTGGTAGCATGAGCAAGTTGACACTGTTGCTGCACAATGTTAGCACTCAGAATTAGACCAAATAATCTCCCAGGGACACAAAGGATTTCAGTGTCTACATTCTCCTGAAATAATAAGAGAATGAATCAGCAAGACAGTCTAAAAGAAAAATGAACGAGACAAGTGGTCACACAAAGGGACTCATAACGCCAAACCAGCTATTAAAATTTGTTATATCACGATGACCAAAGGGACCTTAATGGACTAGCAACATCCGCAATGGAAGCACGAAAAACACTAACTCTAACAGTTTCTGTCTGTAACGCACAGGTACAAAAAGAGCCACAATAAAAACAGCAGTTTTTCGACAAGGTTAGAACATCATGGTGCTGTGTGTGTGTGTGTGTGTGTGTGTGTGTGTGTGTGTGTGTGTGTGT
>NW_019473895.1:0-1847 GCF_002814215.2 Seriola lalandi dorsalis | reverse complement strand
GTGACACTCAATTATGCAGTGCATGTGTGAGCGTCCCATGCAAGTGATAACTCCTGTCTGCTCTGGAGGGCAGAAATAATCTGTTGTGTGCATTTTAATGAGAAATTTTGGGCTCTGGATTCAGGAGGTGCCACCAGCTGAGAGATGGACCTCAACACCTGCAAACCCACACAGAGCACTTCTCTCCGTAAATGTGCTCTTCTATGTCACTCTCTCTTGTCATCCAGGTGCAGACTGCCTCATGGGTGTGTACTTGTTTTTTGTTGGAGTGTTTGATGTAAAGTTTCGCGGGCAGTACAATCGTAACGCCCTGCTCTGGATGGAGAGCGTAGAGTGTCGGACCATTGGATTCCTGGCCATGCTCTCCTCAGAGGTAACTTAATATAGATTAATATATGTTATATTCCACACATGTTTGTTTTTTTTTTAAGTTCCTAAAATCTGCTGAACCTGCTTTTTCACTGATATCAGCCATTACTGCTGTTGGTGCTTCCAGCATTATGACAGCCCAGTGTTCAGCTATAGGCGCTGAATAAAAGCTTTAACAAAAGCACTTGAAGGCGCAGACAAGGAGACTGCATTTGTACACACTGGAACTCTACCACAGCAATAAATCAGATTAATGTTGTTGCAATTGTTTATCTGAAGCAAGTTTCAATCCTCCTTAGAAAACAATGTCTATGTGCAGGGAAGGAAAATGATCTATACCTAAGATTATAATGAGTGTGTTCCTTCAGGTGTCTGTTCTCCTCCTGACCTACCTGACTATGGAAAAGTTCCTGGTGATCGTCTTCCCCTTCAGCAATCTGCGCCCGGGCAAACTTCAGACTGGGGTGAGCTATGCTACTAATACAATCTGCTACATGTCTTATTTTGGAGTCTTGTTGTTGTTTGTTGTGTAAAATAATCATTTGATGTGAAAAAGTTGCATCTGCTCCTGTGGGAGTTTGTCTTTGAAAAGAAATGTGCTGTTCCGCTCCAGTGGGCTCAATATGAAACACACTGAACTGTAGATGTAGCCGCATTTAGAAATAGACAAATTACATGGAGAGCAAACCCAAATAACAGCAAGGTAGAGCCAGGAAAGCTGTTTAATGTGTGGAGGTGCGGGATCTCAGCTTTGGGTCAGAGAGTCTTTGCTACACTAGCTTTATGTTTGGATAAATGCAAAAATGCAAATGAAAAATTCAATACAAATGACACTGCGATAACTTTATTAGTACAGCTGAGGCAAACATGCTGTCACTTGACTCTCCTGGCACGTGTAAAAACATCTACTCAGAAACTCTTTAAAAAGATGGAGATTAAAAGATTAATAAAGATCCTCATCAAAGCAGCTCTTCATTTTTTTTACCTTTTAGCTTCAGGAAGGAAAGAAAACTCTCAGTTCAGCTCAACTTCTTCAAATACTTAAAAACGTAATGACCACATAAAGATCACAAATGATCACAGACTGTGTATATAAAGTAAATATGAATAAAGATTATTCATATATGTATAAAGCATAGTGTAACTTCAGCTGTTTCATTTGCGTTTCGTGCCCCAGCCTCTTCTTTATTTGCTATATTTCTGTTATTTTTGAAGTAACTGAGATCAATGTTTGTTATGGGGGATTAGTTCTCCAGCAGAATCCTGACTGCTGCTTGTTCTCTGAGCGTTCCCTTTAAGAGCTGAGCATTTTCAGCCAAATCTAACAGTATAACCATTTGCTTTAAATGCTCCTGCATCCATCTGACTGAAAGAGAGTCCGTCTGCTCTGTGAGGAAGTGCAGACTGCCTCATGGGTGTTTTTTGTTGGAGTGTTTGATGTAAATTTGGAGAGGTGTAGAGTGTCAGACCATTGGATT
>NW_019473894.1:0-1848 GCF_002814215.2 Seriola lalandi dorsalis | reverse complement strand
AAAAAAAAAAAGCTCTAAAACCCACTGTATGCTACTTGGCCAGCAGCAAGTGACAAACAAAATTAGCAGGTAGGAGCAGGTGAACATAGTGGAGCATTTAGCCGCTAAAGGGCCAGATATGTCCCTCAGGAGTTGGTCGAGACATAAACAGAGCTAAAAGGAGGATGAATAATGCACTTAACATTCATCAGATGGGCAGAAATAGGACTCCAAATGTTGCTCCATGTCTGCTGGACATGTAAATAGGCCAGTGGAATTAAAAAAAAAAACTTTTTAAAAAACATTATTTTTACTCAAAAATCAAGCGGTCAAACAAACAATGTCCAGATCTGGATCCTCACCAAAATCGAATCAGCTGTTATTCAGGTTGACACTAATAACGCGAGTATGTTTGTCTCATGCACTCAAACCATATTGTGAGCGCAGCAAGATGCCTTCCTAAACACATCCAGCAATAAAGTCTCTGTATTCCCATGATGCAACAGCCAATCTGGTGAGGGGAGTAACATCAATCATCACGCTTTGGCTTTCCCGTCTTTGGTGATGTGCGATTTGACAGGCTGCCAGCTTCAGAATAGCGAATCACTCAATAGCGCTCCCCGTTCTCTCCACCTCTGCTACATCAAACAATCATTATCTCCCCCATCTCTGTTCTGCTCCATGTGAGCTCCACACTGAACATCATCACAGAAGTCAGCGCTCGACTCCCAGCTCGGGGAAAAGCAATGTTCTTCCCCGCGTTCCCAGAGCTCCGGGTTCATTCAGACTCCTGACTCCTTGGCTTAGAGGAACAGGCAAGAAATATTGACTGGAGATGATGATGTACATACAGCGAAAGCTCCGCCATACCGAAATGCGCCTGACAGAGAAAGCCTTCCACAGTGACAATGACCTACATGTGCCTGCACACAAAGAGGTAAGTCAGCAGATGTACACACTCGCACACACAACACACTACTAATTCAGAGCTGAAATGCGGCAAACAACTTGTTACTCTGTGCAGGAGCCTACTTCTACTGAGCATCATAGCAGAAGTAACAAGCTAGAAACCCACCTTCATGACTGGAGGGTGAAAACTTTTCTCTCCTGTCACCGGTTGCCAGACTACAATGCGCACAAGAGGTCTGGCGAGGTTGCAACATGAAAACCTATCTCATGTGTTATTCATCCGAACACTAAACCAGAGCCTGGAGGCAGAAGAAGGCCCGCTTAGTCGTGGCATCATTTTGAGAGCGAACCAATACCAGCAGAGCTCTGTCACAGCAGACATTCTGGCTTGTCAAACACAGGTGTAACTAACTACATTCATAATGGCTGCGTTTCATTTAGGCGTTAAAGCTCCAGGGCCCTGGTATTATGCATGTTGAGTCAAAGGCATGGATCACCGGCATGCCTTGATGCATCACAGCCCTTGCTAATGTTATTAGTTACATCTGGGCCTTTCATGTAGTGACAAGTCAGATGCCTGATGTGAAAAAGATATCAACATGCGGTATCTACAAGAGCTGCACCACAAGTGTACAACATTTGACTGCGCATGTTGCATATATTTAAAATTATATTCAGTGTATAGTCCTTATTTTACTCTGACTCCTCTGTGGAGCAGTAGCTAAAATTTGTCATTTAAATAATTCCGAGAGCTGTGCTTAAAAGAATAGTTAGACATGTTCAGACATACGTATGTGTATTTGTTTTCTTGCCAAGAGTTAGACGAGAAGATAAATGCAAGTCTCATGTCTGTACAGTTAATATAAAACTACTACCAGCAGCTTGTGTTTTTTTTTTTGTTTTGGTTTTTTGCAGTACCACTATCTGTCTATCTGCATGAGCCAACAGGGCCACGGGTGT
>NW_019473893.1:0-1849 GCF_002814215.2 Seriola lalandi dorsalis | reverse complement strand
TATCGCTGGGAATCAAACAAGCTGTAAAGCTACCTGCTGCTGTGAAGGCTGTTCAAAGCAGCGCCAAACTACAACTTGCCAGCTTTCAAATGAGACATCTTCAGAGCTGTACATTAGCCCGTGGGTTACCACAAAGCTTAATAACGATTGCTGTGGTTTACTTATTTGCAATTTATCCAGGCCATAATACAGTAGTTCTAAATCTAATTGTACACAGCACAACTTGCAAACTCTGCTGAGCACAACACCTTAACCAAGTGTTTGTATGCACACTTTCATTACAAGCCTGTCTCTAAGACTTCTTTTAACCAAATACCACTTATACTGGAAAGTACATTATTTATCCCTGTGCTTACTGATTGGCATTTTATTAAATACTAATTAAGCAGAACTACTCCTTATTACGAATAAGGTAAGTCACAAATCTGTGGGTGTTTGTATTTCTGCTTTCAAGTTTCAAGCTAAACTGGAGGCAGTTTTGCACCTCCTGTCCTGCTAAACAGTGACAGAGACGAGGGCAGAATAAGAAAAAAGACAAAATTGGCAAAGATAACATTTACAAATAAATTTTATATTATATCCTATGTTATCCTTTGTTAAAAAAAAAACTGAAATGTAGCGGATTATCAAATATAATGGTTATTGAGCTGTTTTACCTCACTGGTGTAGATGTGAAGTGAAAACCCCATTTACTAACCAGGTGATGTTCACAAAAATACAGAGGTAATGAAGTTGGATGATGTGGCACAATTAACAAAGCAGCTGCAACACCATCAGCAAATCTTGACCACAATTATAAGCACGCTGAATGCAATATTACAGGTATTTTCCTGGTTCGAACATTGTCAGCTTCAGCTCCGTTTAACAGCCTGTCACTTTATGTCTCACCTGACACTGATTCAAATTAAAAGGACATACGTAGGAAAGCAACCAGTCATTTGACACTGTTGTATAACTGCAGATGACTGTATTTTGAGGAACAGTGTGAAAAGCCGTGCGATATTTTTAACAATTTGGTTGAAAAGCAAAAATGGTGCCAGTGTGAACGTTCCAGCTTCGATTTAGTGTCAACTATAACGGTGCCTTTACTCATTATTCATCTCTGAAGCTCCTCAGTGACATTTAGGTTATTTCTGGCACAATTGATGGTCACTGTCCTTAATAATATTTTTCTGCTTAGCTTGCACAATAACACAAACAACTACACACTCAAGCCCGAATCAGGCAGGATTTATTTCTGTACGGGAGGTTGGGTTATTTAATACACCAACATTTTAACAACTACATCCGTTTGTTATCTTCACAGGCTATGTTAGATGAAAAGGTCAACCTTATATACAACTACATTGATTAGTCGATTAATTTATTAACTGAGCGGCAGAACGTTAATTGAGACCTATTTTAATAATCAAGCAGTTGTTTCAGTCATTTCTGTTTAATCAAAAATGTCAAATATTTTTTAGATCTGAAATACGAAATATAGTTTCTTACAAATTACTGTAATATGAATATCTTTGGATTTTGGACAATTGGTCGGACATAGCAAGACATTTTAAGATGTCACCTTGGTCTGTGAGGAATTGTAATTCATTATAAAGCATTTTACAGCAAATCTATGAATCAAAAAAGATTAATCGATAATGAAAATAATCATTACTTGCAATCCTAAACCTAATTTAATATTAATATGCTCCATACAATCAATGACCCAAGACATGTTTAGTCTAATTTAACATAAACACTAGAAGCTAAAATATGTATACAAGACAATTCTGAAGCTGCTGGACAGTAGATTTCTCTTTTTTTCCCTTTAATGGAGCCTAGTTGCTTTTCCTTGTAATTCCCTTTG
>NW_019473892.1:0-1954 GCF_002814215.2 Seriola lalandi dorsalis | reverse complement strand
ATGCAGACACCCACGATCACTCCCTGATTGGGTCTTATCAGCTTCCACTATCAGTGTTGAATGCAACATGGATAATGAATAAATGAAGTGTTGTTGTCGTCTTTGCTAGCAGCTAATGTGCAGTTAAATTCTGCACTTTTATGCTAACACTACAACTGTCTTTGCTATTCCTCATTCGTAGTATTTATTTGTAACTAACTTACAGAGCAGAGTCAACAGTCTGCTTCCTACCAGCTCATGCATGCCCTGTGTAGGAAAAAATGCATGTATGAGTTTTCAGGTGTGTTAGTATGGACAGAGATCGTTTCTGATACGGAGCTAAAACGCTCGTCTGGGGGTTTTAGACTGATTTAGTTTTAAAACGTTGTTTTAAAATGAAAACGTACACAGCTCTCATCAACATCATTGCCACAGCAGGCAGCTTTTTCAGTGTATAAGCTTTGCCAGATCTACAGTTCACTACCTGCCCAGCACCAAATGACAGGCAGACAAAGATATGACCGAGCTGGTTCCATCCTAAAGAGCCAGATATTCCCCTCCTGGGTTGGTGAAGCCCAAACCAAAGCTTAAAGGAGAAACACCACACCGCATGAATGCTAATGTTGCTCTGTGTCTGCTGGAGGTGTAATTAGGTGCTTATCTGCTAATACAATTAGCATAACGACCTTATACAGTGGTATCAATGTTGTAAGAAAAAAATCTAATTACACCAATTAATACCACAGCACATTAATAGGGAAATTAATGTAATCCAGTCGGAGTCCGCTTAAACACTTTGACTGTACATAAATGCAGGAGCTAAATACAACTCATAACTCAAATCACATTACATTAATGTAACGTTAATCAGACAGGTTTGCAGCTGTTTGGTTGTGCTGATTTTATGCTAAGCTAGGCTAACCATGTTCTGACTCCAGCTCTGTTCTCAGAGCAAAGACATAAGAATAACTTATTGTTGCGCTTTCAAAAAGAAAGCAAATATGAGCATTTCTGAAAATGGTGAACTATTCCTTTAATTATGATCCGCTCTACCATCATGAATTTCAATAGGCGCGGACAATCAAGAACAATAGAGATAATTATCTTGGTGATAATTACTTTGCTGAAGTATTATTCCAGGTTTCATAAATACATTAAGACTTTACACTGCAGCTTATAACAAAGGGACGAAACACAAACTGAAACTGTGACTTGGAAACTGTCTGTTTAAAGTTTTAATTGTGCTCTATATTCTGATTGTGCTTCATGTATAATGTATGGATTTTGTCTGCGGTGAAAAACAAAATGAATGCAGATGATTTGCCATAAGCATGAAACATGAACATTTAAGTTTGGAGGAAAGCAAATGAAAAAACAAACACCAATAAACTGAGGCTTAAATGAAAAGTATAATTATCCTCTGATTGTCTGTGCTGGTATGTTTCTCCTCTCGCCAGCAGAGACGGAGGGTTTTTCCTGTCTACTGTACGTTACACCTGAGGACACTTTCTAATACGAATGAACAACTTTATTGTGGCGTAATGTATATTTGTGCTGGTGCCACCTCAGTAGTTCTCCTGGATTTATCTGCTCAAATTTATCCAGAGATTGGACTTTATCCCTCTGTTATTAGTAGGCTCTGTTGCGTGGTGTATAAGCCTGCGGTGTAGATGATCAGATTTCCTTTCAATAGTACAAAGTGAATTTGTTTAAAACAGAATGAAGCAGGAAATCCCCCCTCTCTGACCAACACTCTCTCAGGCGTTTGGTTCCCGCCCTCCCACAAACTGAACTGCAGCAGTTGGGGCGTCGTGTAGCGTAGTGGTTTAAGCAGGCGCCCCATGTGTAGAGGCTACAGTCCTCGCTGCAGTCGGCCCCGGTTCGAATCCCGCATCGGACGGCCTTTCACTGCATGTCATTCCCCCTCTCTCTGCCTCCCCGTTTCCTGTCACTCTCCACTGTGCTGTCCATTAAA
>NW_019473891.1:0-1849 GCF_002814215.2 Seriola lalandi dorsalis | reverse complement strand
CTCTCTCTCTCTCTCTCTCTCTGCTTGATCTGGCAGGCAGAAACGGTGGTGAGGAAATAAAAGAAAGCAGAGACAGCTCTAAGTGTATATGACATGTTTCTTCCATCTGTATGCTTTATGCTGGCCTACATTTCATGCCAGGCTGCTCTGTGTTTTCCTCGCGCTAACGCTCCTGAGGCCCATTCTATATTTAATGCAAATCTGAGATAATTTAAGTACACATGCAATCGCATGATGAGCTCCCTAACAGATTACCTATGCATGTAGTAAACAGCCAGCCTTGACTCATACATACAGGCATTATTAATTCATAGATGGCCAGTAAACCTGATGTTTCTTTGATTTAAAGTGAAAAACAACTCCCAGTGTTATATATGTTCCACATTCATGTTTGCATTTACTGTATCATAATTAAAGGAAAAACAGTTGTCAGTTAAATAGGAACAGCTAGCTAAAACTAATGCAGTCTTATACAACAATCCTGCCACAAATCCTCCCTTCATGAAGGTTATTATGTTCAGTTTTGCTTAAAACTGACAGGTGTTTCTATTATTTTGCAGAAATATCAATGAGAGTGGGCTAAATCCACCCATTTTTCTGCCCGCAAGCTGTGATTGGACATGTTCTTCATTTTGCGTCTCCACCCCAGGTTTTCACAGGTTCATCAAGTTAAATTTAAGTCTTCTTAAGATGTTTTTAATACCACATCAAATGCAGTTTAATGCCTTCTTCACAATCAAGTCAGCCAATTAATGAAAGCACAGCGTATAAGTACAGTGTTTAACAATAATAATTCTGAATGATGAGCAGCATAAAATGGTTGGACAAACTGAATGAACGGGCCAGAGCTAGCTGGTTAGCATGCTAACTTCACTTGGTGAGTAAAGGAAAGAAGTTTGATGCTGAACTCACCACGATTCTTGTAGACTGGTAGGTAATGCTGATGTAAGTTACAAATAGCTCCTTTAAGTCTTTGCAAATTGAGAATCCAGGCTACTATGGCTAGCAATAGCAAAACGTTTGGCTACTGGTTTGATGGTGCGGGCCAAACCGACTTATTAAACTTGAATTCAAAAGTTTTAAAACTTTTCAGAGCCTGCAGACACCCTGTTCGAAAAAGAAAAATCTCCCTGGCACGTCCTCATAGAAACTAATGAGAGTGCTTTGTATTTTGTATTGGCAGGTTTACGGTGCATTAAGCTGGACAACACTGAAAATGTGTTTCCCGTGTTGTGATTAGATTTTAATATGAAATGGACAGTTCACATTGGAAAAAAATATAGATTATTGAATGTTTAAAGACAAAAAGCTATGTGTTTGGTTGTTGTTTTGTTTGTTCATGTAATTATGACAGTAAATGCAGTTCATAAGTTTTGCTTTTACTATGGCTTTATTTGATTTCTTATTTATCTTTTATCTTATCTATTCTAAATCTTCCATAGATATGTGCATTGCTGACCATTTCCCTACATAGACTGGCACTGAAGTTGGTCCTCAAGCCCCTGTAGAGACCGACCATTAACAGGCAAGAATATAAGAAAATCTCCAAGGATCAGGGTTTGCTTCGATGTTTCCCTATTTTCCTGCTTTCCTCCATCTCGATTCCTGCAAACAAATTGGCTCATTAATGCACATGAGAGAGCAGTGTAATGAATGGGACTTCATTATATAATCTGGATCTGTCTGGTCTGTATGGACTGAGGGAGGAGGAGGAGAAAAAGAGGCAGTGAAGGATTCAGACAAACAAGAGATGTCTGCTAGAATAGGAGACAGTGAGGGAGCTGTGTTGATAGCCAAGGAGACAGAATTCAGGGTCCCACCCCTCTTGCTGCACACCCACACATATTCA
>NW_019473890.1:0-1849 GCF_002814215.2 Seriola lalandi dorsalis | reverse complement strand
ACATGCACACACACACACACACACACACACACACACACACACACACACACACACACACAAGCTAATAGAGTACTTGACAAGAAGCAAACCCAACGGGAAAAAAAGATGCAGCTAAATCCTTCCATCCCACAGTAAACACCACCCTCACCTTTCCAAAATCTCCACCCTCCTCCAAAATGCAAACCTTGTCTCTCGCTCTTTTATCTCCCTTGTTTTTCTCCCCTTGTCTGTTTTAATCGCCCGACTCTCTCCCCCGCTGCTCTCCGTTTGTAAACCGTCGTGAAAATTAATGTGGAGAACTTAGCAACGAGCGGCTCCTGACGATTCGGTCGCACAAAAGATGTAATGATGATGGAGACGCATTAAGCCGACGTGGCCATCTGCCTCTTCTGTCGCAGGAAAACTTGTTTGTCTGCATGTCTGTCTGACTTGGTGTGGGTGCTGCATGAATATGTATTAAGGTTTTAGAGGCTGCGATATCTTGTAAAAAAAATAAATAATACTGCCTTTATGTATCCACAGCGCTACGGTCATATTTGCTCAAATAACCATCAGATGCAAATCAGTAGTTCATTATCGCAGTTTTATATCCAGTAGCTGCTGAGATTAATTGGCTGAATTACAATTTTAAGTTTTCCTTGGCTAACCTCACTGTTGCAGCTACAGATAATGAATCTCAGCTTATTGCATATATCAAGGTTTAATTTGGTTTTCTGTGGGTACATTTTGTCCAGCTGAAGCCATGCACATGAAAGCAGATCTTTGGTTTATTTGAATAGAAAAAAAATCTATATCAGATGGGATATTTGGATCCATGTATGACACAGTTTGATGATGTAATCAGGTTATTTACCTGTTGAAATTCGCTGCATCCCAGACTGTGCCTATAGGTGGAGCAGTAGTAAAGACCCCCCTACTTCTGTTCAAGGGTTTAAAGCCTCTTCAGTCCAGCTTTCTTGTAAATGCTCATTAGTTTTTCTGGCCCGTGGACCACCTTCTACAAGTCTGTTTATATGCCTTTAATTAACTCTCAGCATTGTCTGGAACCTGAGCTTATTAAACAAGTAAAGGGTTTACCAAGAACCCGGTAAAAACATCTGCGTTTTCCATGATGAACCTGATTTCTTTTACATGTTGGTCTGAGCATTTTTTGCCAAAATAATTGAATCCAAAGTCCAACAAAGACTGAATCACACCAAAATAAATTTCCTGACCACTTCTGCCACTAACATGGTTCCTTGTGTGCATGAAGCGTTCAACTAAGTGCGAGGACACGTGCTGCTCTGTGTGTCAGTAGGAATAAACTTGATCATGTACAGCACTGCCTCGGCTGAGGGACAGCGGCAGGTCAGAGGTCAGCTGGTCAGGGTTCAGTGTTTTGGCCAAAGGAAACGTCAGCACTTGCTGACGCGGCAGTTTCAACCCGGGTCATGTGGTTAAAAGGCTTAGCCGCTGTATTTACAGCCTCACCCTGCCGCCAGCCTCCAGCACTTGTACAGTCTTTTGTATCTCCATTGTGTGAGTAAAGTAGACTTTTAGAGGAACTAGCTGAACTACTGATTGATTAGTTTCAATAGTATTGATGTTTCATGAGCAGCGTGCGGTTCTGTGAAAGCGCTCGGCAGTGCTGCGAGGCAGAGTGGTCTCTTTCAGTCAAAGGAATAACAATAAAGCCTTCAAATTAGCCTCATTATAAGGATACAAAAGGACGCTGATTTTCTACCCCATCTCCCGTACTCTCACACACTCCCTAAGTAATTAAAAAGTGATAACTTTCTAATCACACTTTCATTCCTGTCAGCATTTCTGCGTCTCCATTGCTCCGCGCTCTCATTATTTCGCGGGGCCT
>NW_019473889.1:0-1851 GCF_002814215.2 Seriola lalandi dorsalis | reverse complement strand
CACTGTCTCCATGGATGCAAACCGGATATTAACCTGCACGGCACCCAGCCCCAGTTTTACTCTGTTCTGCACACTCGCACCACCTCTTACATCCAGAGGCCCCTGAAGTCAATCTCTCTTGAGTTTCTCTCCCTCTCCCTTTCACTATGTTAAGCCGAGTGAAACATGGAAATGTAACTCTGCTGACGGCCCCTCTTTTATGAGGCCAGGATAGGGAGATCAAAAACCAGCTAAGAAATAGGCAATAGGAGTGTGAGACCAAAACATAACACCCTGTCAGGAGCGAACGCAATCACTTTCTCTATGTGTGAAAGTGATTACATAACAAAGCTGACTTTGGACACTGTGCTGCTACTAAAGGTTTTATTAAGTCTTGGCCTTAGATCCCGTTGGTTTTGTGTAGCTTGAACCTGTTCTGTCATTTGAAACAAAAATGGCAGAGCTTCCACTTTCATTTGCATTTCCATCACGAAACTCCCTGCCAGGCCTGGGTGGGCTCAAAAGCCCTGTTTTCCCCTGAAAGGAGGCCCAGTTCCAGTGCAGTGTGCAGGGGCCTGCAATACCCCTCCTCTGCCATCTCTCTCCCCACAGGCTGGACCAGCAGAGCCAGAGACTGATTGGCTCTGTGCTTCAGGCTGTGTGATTCTCTGCAGCAGGGTAATGTCACCCTGGCTCACCATCACAGCTCATTCTGTACTTTTATTCTCCTCTGAGCCTTTAAACGGTTCATTAGCCTTTAACAAGACTGCAGAGCCAGCTCCAAACTCTGCTTTAACCCCTCTGTCTCTGGCTCACTTCCTCACTCTGCCAGGATCTGTCTGACTTCTAGACATTTTCTAATTACTTTCTATGTTCCTGGTCGACTCTGAGGTTTCACTTCCAGAGCTGAGATCCAGTCGGTCGGTGGTGTTTGTGATTCTGATCACTGTGAAGGACGTCTAACAGCAGTGGGATAAATGGCGGGGGGTTGGTTTGGACTGAAGCCTTCCTCATGGACACCCACCCTGAATGGAGAACATTGATGCTTCTCTATCCTGCTACCCCCCACCCCCCTCTGCTCGCTGTCCCTCTCTCCCTGGATTGTCATTCCCTGAATGGGCCTTTCAGGGCTCTAGCCTAGCGGGCTGAGATACAAAACCTTCCTCTGCAGCATAAAGGGAAAGGGCGCTGGGCCCTCTGAAGGCGTTAGTCAGCTAGTCAAAATCATCCAGGCTCATCACAGTTAAACTGTGAACACGCAGCACACAGACCTTTTCACTACAAGGACACAGACGGAGAGTTTACTGTCTCTGTAGAAGCAGTAAACTCACAGATTGCTGTTTACTTTTTGTTTGCTGTGTAAAAAAACAAAAAACATACATAAAACATTTAATTTCCCACAAGGCCTTGTTTCTCGTTGATTCAGGAGTGACAAGACAGCCTTTTGTGAAATGTGATAGCTCTTATATGGACTGGTGACAAACTTGTCACAGTGCCTCTATGAACTGTAGCTTGAATATTTTCCATTCAGCGCTTCTCTCGTACCTTTCTGAAAAATGTGCTTTCAATTGCTGATTAATTTTGCATGAATCCTACAGCTTTGAACTAAGCCTGTGTCCCAATTCCACACCATATACCAAAACTAACTTCACAAAGAGAAAGCAAAATCTTTTTCAAAAGTTGTAGCACTCGAGTTTTTGAGATTGAAATATAACCCATATATCATTTATTTTATTATTTTTATTCATTCATTCTTTTTTTGTTTTGTTTCGGGGAGATGTTCTTGGAGCTGTCTCACCACCGCTCTGTTCTAGTTTTTAAAAGCAGTGAGCAACTCCTTCATTTCTGTTTTACAAGAAAAGTTACCATACA
>NW_019473888.1:0-1851 GCF_002814215.2 Seriola lalandi dorsalis | reverse complement strand
TAACGGGTTAACGGGTTGGTAATTTAACAAAGCCATTTCATACCTTTTTAGAAGTGAGTTCATCATCTTGATTTATAACCTAACACTAAGCTGGTGAAAAGTGGCCAGCACAGCGGAATATATGATACAGTAATAACTGGAGCCATGATTGATACCACATGATAATTCAGTTCAGGTAAAAAAACAAACGCATCAGCAGATGACCAAAGTGACCCTCCTGACTTGGACAGAACATGAATGGACACTTCATTTCCTGCCAGACATCTACTGTAGCAGCTTCCTTATGACATCCATGGCTGCTTCTCCCACTTTGTATTTGTCAGGCATGGTAGATGGCGTCCACACCGTTAGACAGAGAAAGATTCCTAACTTTGAAGTAACTGCATCATAACTTCAAAAGCAGCTGAACAGGGTCAGTTATATTAAGTTGAAAGCTAACTAGCAGTTATGTGCAAGTGGTCGCACACACATATCTTTCTCTAACAAGTCCCCAAGTGTCAAAAGAAGTCACAGGAGTGTCGATCTCTTACTGTAAAATGTGTTTGTAACATAACAAGAGGAGCATATTAAATCATATCACCATCAACAGCGCAGCAGCGGGCTCATGCAGGTTTAATCTCATAGGCCCTGATAGATGGACCCTTGGCAGTGCAGTAATCAATCCCTCTGCGAGAGGGTGTGAATAATGATCTTGTAATACTGCAGTTTCGCCACCACCGCATGTGTCACGAGCTTCACATACTTTACGGCCGGACCTGATGTAGTTTGTGTCGATGAGATCCCTCTCTCTCTCTCTTTTTCACAGAGTCCGCTGACAGCTGGAGAAAGACAGTGTTTACTCTCAGCCATTAATACTAACAACTGTCAGCTTTTAAACGTGCTGATGTGTCTGTAATGCGCTCACACACAAAGTCAGAAGGAAATTAGAAACCCCAGGTCCTTGTCATAAATACTAGAAGAGAGGGAGAAGCACGCTCTTGACTTGAGATCACCTGAATTTATTAATGAACATAAGCTGCGAACTACAGTCGGCAGAATGTGGCAGTTAAATCGAGCATCACCCAGTCTGATCGTCGTGGATTGCACAGCTTAAGTTAATAAACTGGAAATTCGGTAAATTGATGTTGCCACTAAACGCTGGAAAACAAAATAATGTTTTCATTAACACCATGGCTAAATCTAACTTCGCCCATTAAACTTTTCTGTGCAACAACTTTTTAAATCAATCCTGAGCTCAAACCGATCTTTTCTTTCAAATTGAACATGTTACAATATGTTGTGTTGTGTGTTATGAAGAGCAAAGCTGGTTTTGCAGGGTTGGTTAAATGTTTTTCAGTTTGGGATTGATTGCATTGGCAGGAAAAAATAAAAGCTTTTAAACATCAAAAAAAATAAAAGCCTGGAACTAATTCTAATATATTTGAAACTCCTTTACTTTCAGAACAATTAAATGAAAGAAATTCTCAAGGCTGGAGTCATGTAATCATTTTATTCTGTTGTGAAGAGGTAATTGGTATTTTTTAGTTTTCGCCATTTATACTTGGTTGTATTATTCTGAATTTCTCTTTGATTTGAAGTAATTGACAGTTTTAAAATCTCTAGGTCTCCTCTGAGAAGGAATTAAAGAAAATAGAAAAAAACATTATTTCGATTATACTGCTCCCAATGGCGCTTCACTACCTGAAAAGAAGGTCACAAGTGAAGCATCACTTCACTATGAGGGGTCATGGTCACACAGCACAGAAAATCACTGGCTGCAGGAAGAAATATTCATAGAAATGAAGTAATTTGTCATGAACACAACTCACAGGCTGGAACTGGTCCCCTGACGTCTATTAGGATTTTATAAGT
>NW_019473887.1:0-1851 GCF_002814215.2 Seriola lalandi dorsalis | reverse complement strand
ATGACGTCATTGCACACATTTCTTCTCACACAGTATATCTACGTGTTCGGGGGGGGGGGGCCTGTGTCTCAGTCCATCAGTATGGCTCTGTTTAATCACAAGCAAAGTGTGTGTGGTTGTGTGATGTTGCATGCACACTCACAATCATCCAGAGCAGTAAATGAAGCTGACTGACTGCGTGCCAGCTGCTGTTTAACACGTCCAGGCTCACTTACTCACTCGTTCCTCCTCCCTGCTCAAGGTTGGAGAAGGGGAGGAACGAAGGAGAGAAAATGGTGGAGAGGTAGTGGAGAGGAGGGTTGGAATGAGAAAGGTGGAGGAGGGAGGGAGAGAGGGAGGAAGGAAGGAAGAGAAGGAAGGAATGGAGAGAATTGGAAAACCAGAGGTGGGCTTGAGGGTTTAGGGAGGTGATGATTTGCTTGGCTGCGTGTGCTCAGTCTCCTCCCCAGTGACATAACAGAACAATGTACTGTAAAGGCTTTAAATATCTTTACCCTGACCTCATGTTCCTGCACGCACGCGCGCGCGCACACACACACGCACACACACATACACACAGATACAGTTAAGAGCCTGGAAAGAGCGGATGTTAAACTGTCTGTCTTAGATTACCATAGACTTTCCCCCCGTCTTCCATTTTTTCCATATGCTCATTTCTCCTGTACTCTGTGGGTGGTGTCAGTGGTGGTGCAGGTGTCTCACTTGGTTAGTTCAGTGCAGTGCAGTGCAGCCAAGTCCCTAATAAAGATGGCTAGGGCCAATAGGATTGTGTCGCAGTCCAGCACCCGGCCCAGCAGTCTCTCTAATGTTCTTTTCAAACCACTGTGACGGTCAGTTGGGCTTATGTGAAGGCACAATAAATATTTTATAACATGAAATGAAAACTGTATTTTGCCCTTTTCATCCCTCACCTTAGTGCTGGCCTCAGTTTCTACCATTTTCTTCCCACCCCCCCTTTTTCCCTTCCCTCTCTATTTTTTCATTAACTGGTCCTAGAAAAGCTCTCTTCTCACCTCAGTGCTGCCACTTGCTGGTCATCTAGAGAGTTACAGACCTTTGCTGACTTGCACTTTATTGGAAAGCCAGTAGGTGGCAGCACTTAAGGAGGAGAAAGTCCAAAGTATGGTAAAAAGATACTGTACCTGTGCATGAGTAAATTAAAAGTATGTTGAAATCATTTTAAATGTGTTTATTTAAAGGCTCATTTGAGTATTGTCATCAAGTGAAGAGAAACCAAGGCAGAGAATTGATTAATGATTTTAGATGATTTATTTAGATGGCAAAAATAGAACAAATATCCATCCCCCTCATGGTTCTTCTCTCTCCATATGTCCCCCAGCAACAACCATCCCATTGTTTACTTTATTAAGGCTCTAAATGCTCTGCAATCCCTTTTTAATTGACTTGGTCTCTGCATGCTTCTTGGCATCAGCCGGTGTGAGGCACAAACGGTGCGTCTGCACAGTATCACTGTTTGCCAAGAGGCCAGTTCCTGACGTCATAATCAAACCAAATGATGTCTGTTTATCTTAGCATGGGATCTCTCTTTTTGTCTCCTGCTTATTCGCTGTGTCTCTCTGTGTTGCAGAGTAAACGGGACCATCTGTTGATGAATGTGAAATGGTACTATCGCCAGTCAGAGGTGCCCGACTCCGTCTACCAGCACCTGGTGCAGGATCGCAACAATGAGAACGGTGAGACTGCCTTGCGTGCACTGAAGCACAGCCACACTTGTGCATACATACAGTGCACACACTCACACACAAATGTGAATACACCTACTCGCTCTGTAACACAACACTCGGTTTCTCTCCTTCACACACACACACACACACACACACACACACACAC
>NW_019473886.1:0-1852 GCF_002814215.2 Seriola lalandi dorsalis | reverse complement strand
CCCCACAATTGGCATTCAGAGTTGAATTACTGTATTAAGTGTTTATTGTCATTTTGTCAGTATTCTTCAGACAGCATCTGTTAAATGTTAAAAAGTGATCCTAAACTTTCCTTTTCAATTAATTTAGTCAGATTTCAATCTGGCTTTTAAATCACAGACTACTCTTGCGTGAGAAAGTAGTGAATGCACTGAGCTATGAAGTAAAAAAGTAATCGACACTGAATGACCACTGTGATGGATAACCAGATTTTTCTTTGCCATGCTTAAAACATTCATGATAATATGCAATATTATCGCTGTTAATTGCCCTTATTACTGACCTCTGTGGACTTGTGTCAGTGTAGTCTGTCCAGCTAGTTGATGCATTTCGAAAGGGCACTTAAAACAGATCTCACAGGGTTTCATGAAATGGGATTAAACAACTGGAGTAAATCAAATTAGATTTATTCTTCCATATTTGAGGAAAATGTAAATTGTTCATCTAACTTAGTTTTTCCTCATGAAATAGGTCAGTTTGACTCCGGTGTTTACACACAATACCAATATAAACAAATATTTCACTACCACAAACTTGAGCGAGTATAGTTTTAGAAATTGTATTTCCAGTTGTTTGCATGTGATTACATCAGTTATATTTGTTTCAGCATGAATTGTAAATGTGTGTAAATTTGATCAATGCATAATTCAGTTTCTGCTTCTATTCTTGCTTAAATAATCCCAAAGGTATAATTTATCCAAAAGCTACTAATTCATCCAGGGAACCACCTTACAGCCTGATCAAACCATGCTGTGCAACAAAAACATCACATGTGATATTGTCATGTTATGGAAACATGCCATGGTTTCATACTCTCTTGGTAATAAAGATGTTTTTGATCCGTGATTGGACTAAAAAAAGTATGGCTGAATTGTCTTTGAGTCACTCCTCTTTATCGAGGAATGTTTTTGACATCTTTAACATCAAACACCTTTAAAGTTGTTCTTTCTTTTAATTGCTCAAATGATATTTGCTGTTCACAAGGGGGCAGTGTGTACAGAAATGTTATCTGTGTTGAGACTTTTCAATGATCTGAAAGAAGCACTGGTTTGACCTCTGGGCTCACATGATGGGTTGTTATTTTTTAATAGATACTATTAGATACTGCTCATGAGCTTGTTACTCACACTTAATTGTTGAACAAAAATTTATCTCTAACAGCATCTTCACATTTTTGATGAATAAATTGACTGATACATGTTATTCAAAGATGAATAAGGATAATTATACATTTGGTGCAAATAATATTAACTGTCCTTTTAATACCATTATCTTTCTTTCTGTTTTAGCACAGAGATACTCCTGACAACAACCCTGATATTCCTTTTGAGTTCACTGAGGAGAACAAAAAGGTAAGACAGGTCAAGGTCACTGTGACCTCACAAAACATGTTTTCTGGCATCGTGAATGCAACATCTCCGGAAAGCCTAGAGGGAATCCCTACAAATCTGGCACAAACGTTCTCTTGAACTCAAGGATACACTGATTAGAATTTGGTGGTCAAAGGTCACTGTGACCTCACAAAACACATTTTTGACCTTGTGAAGGCAATATCTCAGCAACCCCATGAGGGGGTTTCTTCAAATTTGGCACAAACATTCACTTGGACCTAAAGATGAACAGATTAGATTTTGGTGATCAAATGTCTAGGTCACTGTGAGCACACAAAGCTTGTTTTTGGCCATAACTCAAGTATTCACATGCTAATTAACTGCAACTGCACTGGTTGGCGGAGGTATTAAACCTCCAGGCGGTAATTCTAGTTTGTATCCAACAATTCCCTGTTTGCTGAGTCCAACATGCATTTTTGTATGA
>NW_019473885.1:0-1852 GCF_002814215.2 Seriola lalandi dorsalis | reverse complement strand
GTACATACATATATCAAAAATCTCATAAACACTGAAACACTGCAGACACATTAAAGGTGGTATTATGGCAGAACACAAACATTGAAACGGCAACCTTTAATTCACTCACCAAAAATGGTAAATGATCAGCGCCACAATCTCTCCCCCCAAATATTGTTCTCCTCTCCCCCACTGTGAAAGACTCTGTGTTGGATATCGTGGGAAGATCCATGTCTATAGGCTCATAGATATGAACAGATACAAAAGTGACTCTCTGTTAGGGCAGTTTCACCCAAGCCAAAGCTTCCCTCCCATGTTGCAAACACAGAAAGCAGCTAGCAATCTTCCTGCATGTGTCTGTAAAGCAAACAGTGCCATCTAGTGAAAGGAAGCTCTCAATTTTCAGTGGAGAAAAGCAAAGCCCCAAGGCTCATCTGATACTCTGGCCTTAACTACCCAAAACAGGCAACAACATTCAGGGAACGTACTTGAAACACACATTACTAAACATGCAGCAGTTAGAGCTGCTTCACTAAGAATTTGAGAGCCTGGTTTGATAAAGATGGGATCCTGGCTCTCATAAAAGAGTTTGTGGACAGTCTGGAATGTCCTTAAAGGCCCCAGCGTCTATTTTTAATCCGTTACCTTTTTTCTATTTTCTGTTCTTTTACCACTTCCTCCACCTCATAAAGAAAGTTAATTAAACTCCACGAGAGTGTTCGTCTTGTGATGGAAAAAGTAGCGGTTGAAACAGGTTTACTTCTCCCTGCGGAGTGATAGTAGAGAAACGCTGCTGATTAACCATTGATGTTTGTCAAGATATCCTCTTGATGAGTGATTTTTTTTTCTCCCATAATCATGATATTTAAATGCATCTCTCAAGCATTTGTTATATTTTGAGTATAACTGTATTTATGTATGTGTCTTAGTCTATTGCCTGTTAAATTCCCCGTCTTCTTCTTTGCCCAGGTTGCGGGTGGCAGCACATCCCATCAGGTCAGCTTCTCCTACTTCAACGGCTTCAACTCGCTGCTCAACAACATGGAGCTGATCAGAAAGATCTACAGCACCCTGGCTGGCCACCGCAGAGATGTGGAAGTCACCAAAGGTACCTAGGGAGAAAAAAAAAATTACCAAACTTATATATTATATAAACATAGTCAACCAAAAAGCAGATGCACATTTATGATTCATGCACTCACATGTAGTGATGTTTTCTAGATGTATGCAGTGCAAAAATATAGACAGCATATAGGACAAATACTCTCAAACAAATGTGAGCATACAATGTATATGTGCTCTCACACACAAACTGGACAACAGACAATATTGAAAGTGTGTCCCACATAATGTATTTACATCTATGTGTGTGTTGAAAGGGAGGGTGGAAACTTGTTTTTGTTTGCTTTTCTTCCTTCCCGGTGGCCTTTAAATGGGCACATTGGATGCCACCCAGCACACGTACTACATACCCACAATCCCTGATGGTGCCTGTCTTGTCTATTAGACATCCTGGCACTGATCTGTGGACCACTTTATTTGTCCTGGGATGTGTTTGGTTGAAAATTGAATTTCTAATTCTTCAAAAAAATGAGAAACGATTTGATTTATCAAAAAAAGTTATGTGCCCACTTTTGAGGCTGTTGCCTCCTCATAGATCAAATGAACCTTCAGTTCTTATAACCCTTCATTATCTAAATTATTGCAGAACAATAATGTTAAACTACAAGAAGCTGAAATTTGGTGTTTTGTTATATATTGATCCAACAGATTCAATGTGTTCCCTGTGCCTCCCTTTCTCTAATGGTTAGTTTCTTAAAATCCTTATCTCTCTCTCCCTTGCTTGCCCCACTTGCTGTCCCTCATTCTTTTC
>NW_019473884.1:0-1852 GCF_002814215.2 Seriola lalandi dorsalis | reverse complement strand
TCAAATTATATTCTGTATCTGTGTAAAGTCACAGCAAATATTTGTTTTTTCTTCCACGATACATCTGCACAGTGCACCCTTTGCCTTAAAAGAGCTGTTAAAAATACTATATTGCTCTGCACCAAGAAAATATAGCCAGCATAACAGCTTTCCTTCACTTTTTCTATGATGTAAAATATCCTACAACATTTAGTTTATTAAAGGGTGGAATTTTTGTGACAAGACAGAAGGGTGTCATTAAAAACGCTCTGGGTAACACAGCATGAACAAAATACTGAAGTTCAAGTGTAGCTTTCAGCAACCGTAGCAATTGGAAGGCATGGTACAGCATCAAAACACCACTGTAATGGAGGCAAAATGACTTGTTTTTATTGTTGTTTTTAACCAGAGAAGCTTCATGCACATCAGTGATACAGGCTGTCTTGTCAGTGTGGATAAATAATGCTGTGGAATAAAAATAGGTTCCGGTAATAGAGAGCAATGTGGTATTTTTGACAGCTGCTGTATCCAGAGCACAATGGATTACAATAAACAGAGGATCAGAAATGGATCTAGATTCATACAGCTAATGTAAATCTGTGTACCAGCTTTGCACAGGTTTTGATCTCCTAATAATCAATACAGGGCAGTAGAGAGTATTTAAAAATGCAGAGAATGAAAACGTAATTTTAAAAACAAGAAAAATCAACCAGACAATTTGCTAAATTGTATAAAAACATGAGGACTTCTGATTGTAAACATTTAATTGGAAATTTTACCCCCACAGTGAAGCCAAAATTCAAAGACCGCAACATGAAGACCTTTGTGGTGGTGAGATCTGGAAATACAGTCCGTCTGCACATCAACTTTGAGGTACTATGCCAGAGCTTTTCCTCCTACCGAGTTCAATGGAGAATATATTTCATTCTGTGAGTGTTTAGGCAACATTGCATAAATCTGATATTTACCTTAACCTCTACAGGCCTCCCCCCTGCCAGATATCTCTTGGTTAAAAGATGGTATTCCAGTGTCTAAACATGTAACAATTACCAACTCTGATAAAGGCTCTCAACTGTTAATCCCCACATCTGAGCGCTCTGACACCGGCATCTACACCATTACCGTCAAGAACCTGGCCGGACAAGAGAGCTTCAATGTTGAATTCAGAGTTACAGGTGAATCTCAGAGAGCAGTTTTACAACTCTGACTTCATTTCATTTATGACTAAAGACAAATACATTGCTATCCCTTTGCAAATTCTGTTGCTTAATGGAAATATTAAATGAATGAATTAAACTATCATTATTACTATTATTTTAGTTTTATAACTGAAACCTAAATGACTATTGTCTAACCATTTTGGAAGAGACAGTGACAGTTTCAAATCCCCAGCTCAATGTTTCCAGATTTCTTTTTCAATATACTACAGACTATCAAAAATGCCACAAAATGTATTTTTCCATTACTATGTTATAGTTAAAAGTGGCAAGCGTAACACTGTTGGCAGCTGGGTGGGATTCAGAATGAAAATCTCTAAACTGAGCCTGAAATGTTAGTAATCTGTTTCTCTGTATGTCTACATCTCATTGTAGATGATCCCAAGCCTCCAGGACCAGTGGAGCTGGACCAGAACATCCAAGGAACAGTGACTCTGTCCTGGTCTCCATCTCCAGATGAGAAGAGGGATGACAGGCTCCACTACATGGTGTCCAAACGGGATTCCTTCAAACGCACTTGGAGGACAGTGGCTGACAACCTCTTCAACAATAAGTTCACAGTTGTCAACATTTTGCCAGGACGGGAGTATTACTTCAGGGTGTTCGCTAAAAATGACATAGGCCTTTCTCCACCGTCTCAGTCGCCCGTGTTTGGA
>NW_019473883.1:0-1852 GCF_002814215.2 Seriola lalandi dorsalis | reverse complement strand
AAAAAAAAAATTGAATATCCTCCACCAAAATCTTAAAGCATAAGCAGTAACTTCTTTTCACTCAGTGTAAGCATGTACATTCAAGAGAGAGACAGATCTATAGTACTATGCGGTAGTCCTGAGGCTTTCTCTTTCCTCCATCTACAGGGTCCCCCAGGTCCTCCAGGCATGCCTGCAGGCAACAGGGGTCGTGGCGGGGGACAAGGCGGTTGGGGTCCCCCTGGAGGGGAAATGACCTTCTCTATTCCTGCCCACAAGTGTGGGCTCGTGATCGGCCGGGGGGGAGAGAACGTCAAGTCCATCAACCAGCAGACAGGGGCGTTTGTGGAAATCTCTCGACAGCCGCCCCCCAACGGAGACCCCAACTTCAAGCTGTTCATCATCCGGGGCTCACCGCAGCAGATCGACCACGCCAAGCAGCTCATTGAGGAGAAGATTGAGGTACACGCCATTCTTGTCTTTAGTCTGTCAACCAGCTTAAATCCTTTATACTCTTCAAGTCAGAAGCCATTTTGATTCATAAACATGTACATTCATATGATGTGTGGTTATGTCATGTCCTCCAGGGTCCTCTGTGTCCTGTGGGCCCGGGGCCAGGTGGACCAGGCCCTGCTGGTCCAATGGGTCCCTACAACCCTAGCCCATACAACCCTGGACCGCCTGGGGCACCTGGACCACCACAGTGAGTAGCTACAACTAATGGCAACTGTCCTTTAGAGCATTTAAGATAAGGACTCTCAATAATAAACTGTTTCTCCTCTCCTCAGTGGTGGTCCTCCAGGTCCTCACCAGTACAATCCTCAGGGCTGGAGCAACACCTATCAGCAGTGGCAGCCCCAGGCACCGCATGACCCCAGTGAGTCACCTTTGAATTCACTACCGCTCCTGGTTTTCAGGGATTAATGTCTATTTCTGCCCATTTTAGCACATTAAACACATCAACCCTACTGCAGTACTTTCATCCCAAGTCACATGTTACTGTTTATCCCTCCCAGTCTTTTCTGAAGAGTAATGAAATTTTTTTTCTAAATGTGGGAAGGTACACAGGAGTACTGATGGAAATGTTGTGATGAGATGCACTATCTGTACTTTAAGCAGGTCTGGCTAACCCTGTCTCTGTTTCCCCCCTGGTCTCCAAGCCCGGTCTCCAGGCCAGTAGCAGGGGCTCACCCTCACCCTATGAGGACCTCACCCCCTCCACCCTGCATCTTTTCTAGGCAAGGCAGCAGCCAATGACCCTAACGCAGCCTGGGCAGCTTACTACGCTCAGTACTACCAGCAGCCGTCGGGGGCTGTGCCAGCCCAGTACCCAGCAAACCCAACTGGAGGTGCCCAAACATCAGGGGACCACACCCAGCCCGCACAGACGCCGGGGGGCCAGCCAGACTACACCAAGGCCTGGGAGGAGTACTACAAGAAGATGGGTGAGCCTGCCAAAGAACATCATCTGTAACTTTTCCTGCTGAAAGCAAATTGATAATTTTTTTCTTACCCATGCTGAAATAATTTGTGGGTTTAAACAATCAGTCGCATCAGTCAGTTCATTTGTCTCCTAAAAAAGCTCCTAAAAGCAGTGAAACACAAAGCATATGATAAGCACATGAACACATCATATAAATATATATTTTAAAATTAAATTATTTGATTAGTCATTAAGTAAAAACTCCCAAACATTTTCTTTTTCAAGCTTTTTTTCAGTGTGAGGTTTTGCTGCTGTTCTGGACTGTTGGGGCAGTAAATTAGCACTTAAATGTTATTATTCTCATCAAACTTCTTAATTGAAAACGAATTGATACAAATTCAATTTTAGTTGCAGCCCACATTTTCAATTGATGAAAAATAAAATAAAATA